>NC_081540.1:20025592-20090592 GCF_030273125.1 Centropristis striata
TCATTTGACTTGAACTGCTTGAATTTCAATAAAAAACTGGAAAAATTGGGGTGTTCTAAAACTTTTGACCAGTAGTGTATCTCAAGGGGGATTGGTGAAAACGAGAGGAAGTGCCTTATTGGCTGCCCTTTACAGGGTGCAAAAAATGAAGGGGTGCCCTCTAGGGTGCCCGTTCATATAATAAATTATGATGATATGCCCTCTAGAGCAAGAATATGGCAAACCGAAAAAACATGTTGTGGTAATGAATGGTAATAAATCTACAAGCACATATTCCATAATGTCAGACTTGTCCTTGAAAGGTGTTTAGCATCTTAATTAATAGCAATCAATAGCTTCCCGAACAAGATTTAGCCAGAGCACTTTGAACACGAGCACATCAGCAGGCAGGCGGAGATAAAGACTCTGATAAACATGTCATTCTCAACTGGTTGGTAAATGAAAACAGCAACTAGTTGCATAAAATTTGAAAGGATTCGGATTAGTTGCTGCTTAGTAGGCTGCTGATGCAACATGGTCTCACAGAAATACGTGAAATAGCCACTGATTTCGCTTAACTCAAAATCCGTGGAATAGCCACGGATTCGCTCAAATTTCTGTGAAACTGACACGGATTTCGCTACAATGCAAGTTAAAGACAGTCATATCCCGTGGCTATTGGTTTGTTCCAAGTCACGTGACTTTCAAGGTCCCGGCGGTCAGAACAAAAAACATGGCGGACAGTTCTCTCATTTTTAGTGAAAAATCAATTTTTTGACTTTGTTTCTGCATAAAAATGGATTTTGATCACATTTCTAGCAAGAAATATATGTTTTATTTTCTAAATATTCATGTATATAATCACTTTGTGGTGAAGATCTCGCCAGAAAAGTATGACTGTCATTAACTTGCATTGTAGTGAAATCCGTGTCAGTTTCACGGAAATTTGAGCGATTCCGTGGCTATTCCACGGATTTTGAGTTAAGCGAAATCCGTGGCTATTTCACGGATTTCTGTGAGACCATGTTGGCTGATGTTGGGTGTTAATTAACCCTCTTGTCTGCCTTACAGTCTAATGAGGTGCAGACGTCCCTCTCTTTGGTAGCCGACGGACGGGAATGCGAAAGAGGCGTTGGTTTCCTTTTGCCGTCGTTACGACGAATGTGAGGTGTTTGCTCTTATTTAGCTCTCAAAGTGCACAAGATTGCTACATTTTACTTAAAATGTACAAATTTTATCCCCCCTTGATGGTTCAGTTTGATGGTTTTAATTGTCAGTACCATATCATGAATTACTTTGATCTGGATCTCCTTTAACTTAATGCTGATTGTAATCAAGGATGAGGACTATTCCATCATACATGATGCATCAGAGCTTCCTGCATGTTGGTGGGGCCCATGTTGTGCAGAATGTGCCCTTTTTATTTTTCCGCCCCTGCCCTTCAAACAGTCTGAGTCCGCCACTGCTCTGAACATTGACTGTGGGGACTGTGTGGAGAGGGTGGCAGACTTCAGCTTTCTGGGAGTCCACATGGAGCAGGACCTGACCTGCTGAACACCACTGGGCTGCTGAAAAACACCCAGCAGAGACTGCACCTCCTGAGGGTGTTAAAGAGGAACACCATCTCTCAGGCTACGTTTACACGAGGACGGTCTGAACAGAAGACACAAAAGTAGCGTCTCGTCTTTACTTTTTATTCCTCGTTTAGACGAGCGTTTTCAGGAGGAAATCTGCTGCATACGGTGACGCAAAAGTGTGTGAAATTGGATTGTATGCAGCCAGGCGGCATCACTTAAAGCCATAAGAGCATCTTTGGGCATGCAGAAGTTTTCACGCCACACATTTTCATCAGCTACTCCTTCCACAAAGTTCTCCACCATCACTAGATCTCCCAGGTCTCGTTCACAGCCGTCTGGCTCCTCCCACCAATCGCTGCATCCAGAATGTGATGGAGGTAATTCCAGATCCTTCTCTGTTCACTAATACTATCTGTACATATCCTGGACATTTGGTGGAAAGACTCCTGTAAGTTTATTAGAGCTGCCAGAGCAGCTTGAAGGTCCCACCATGGAAATAATCCCACGTTTGTTTATTTCCTGTACTGGAGCATGTATGTGACGTAAACACATACGTGACGTGAGCAGATCAGATCAGAGTTTTGTGTCTTGTCAGTGTAGACGACACGCTACGGAGGAGAGGATTTAACTTTTCCACTTTGGAGGGTGGTTTCAGATTTTTGCGTCTTTAAGCCCCAAAAACGCCGTCACTGTCTAAACGAAAGGCACTTCACATAAAATATTTTGTCATTTTTACCCGCGAGCGTCCTCGTGTGAACGGGGCCTAGGACTGCTGGTTCTTCTATCAATGTACCATCCAGAGCATTTTAATGTACTGCATTAATGTGTGGTACAGCAGCTGCACAGAAGAAAGTGCTCCAGAAGGTGACCAGAAGATCATCAGCTGCCCTCTCCAAACACTAAACCAACTATAACATTATCAGTTCACACCCTGGACATTCCCTGTTTGAACTGCTGCCGTCAGGCAAATGCTACAGAGCAATAAAAACAAGGACGAACAGATTAAAAAACTGTTTTTATCCAGCTGCAGTCACCATACTCAATAGTCAAAAAAGCATTTTATGTGCAATAAGGGACCAGTGCAATGGAATGTACAACTGTGTGTGCATGAGTGATGGGTATCTGTTTTTTTTGTTTTGTTTTTTTAGCAGCTTTTATTTATACATTTTACTGATTGATTTTATATGTTGCACAGATGAGATGGCACTTTTAAATCCCGTTGTACTTGTTACAATGACAATGAAGATATTCTATTCTATCCTTTTCATTTGGATATCTAAACTTAACATTTCAGAAAACTTATAATGCAAAAAAAATATCTTAATGTAAATAACAGCCTGGGGAAGTTTCATGGTGATATCTGTAGTTCCCCTGAAAAAATACATTTAAACCAGCAACTTGATGACAAGTTTGTTCTGTTCTTGCATGAAATAATCAATGGCAGCAAAAGACAGTTTGCAACATGGATAGAGAATCCTAAATGTCTAACTCATAATATAATAATATATATATAATAATATACGGCCTTGTGCTTGTTGCGTTCAGGCAGCAGGCCTGTGGCGGCTGTGTGTGTGTGTGTGTGTGTGTGTGTGTGTGTGTGTGTGTGTGTGTGTGTGTGTGTGTGTGTGTTGATCGATGATGGCCGTTCATGTCACATTATATCTTTGCCCTTCAGTAGCCAGTCGTGCAGAGACCGCTATTAGTTTGCAGCCCAATCGTTACAAGTCATCGATTTCTAGGCTCGGTCGGTTTCTAACCTTCATGGGTTTTTTTGTTTTAGCAAAATGTAAACTTTATTGTCTTAGCTCCACACATTCTGTGGAGTTTAAGCTTTCCCACTGACAGCATTCGCAGGTTTAATAATCATATATCACCAGTTTAATTATTACAATCATCTGCCAACCATCCTACCAAATGATGTTCTTCTTTTTAACTTATTAAGTGTTCTTGTTCTTGTTCTGTTCTGTGTTTTTTTCTATTGTTGTTTTTATTTATGTTATGTTATTTATGTATTTTATTGTATTTTATTGTACTTGAATACCGGACTGCTGTGACAATCGAATTTCCCTTCGGGGATGAATAAAGTAATCTATCTATCTATCTATCTATCTATCTATCTATCTATCTATCTATCTATCTATCTATCTATCTATCTATCTATCTATCTATCTATCTATCTATCTATCTATCTATCTATCTATCTATCTATCTATCTATCTATCTATCTATCTATCTATCTAATTCAGGAGAGGATTTAATTATGGATATCGAGCTCACAATAGTCAAAAATCTGTGTACTACAAAAAAATTTGTGTACTAAATGTATACTTCAATCATCTGCTATAATAAGTTTGTCGTCTGTGGTCAGCTTGGATTCATGGAGGCTACAATTGGTTGAAATAGTGAGAAATGTTCCCAGCAGTAGTGAGGAATCAAAACCTCCATAGAAACTTTCAGTGACTTCCTGCAACACTGATGAAGATCCAGTTTTAGAATGTGCCCTGCATCATAAACGATGTGATGTCACCTTAAGATTTCCAACAATCTAAAACATTAGCGATAAATAAAATAAAATAAATTATCCGATAGAAAAAGCCTTGTTGTTGACTCATTCTTCTTTTTTTTTTAAATTTCCAACGAATGTTCAATCATGAGACACTAAATCCATCAAAAAGACGTGTATCGATTTCTCCTCTGACAGCAGCCTCACTAGACCAGAACAGAAGTGTAGTTTTTTAAGTAAGGCTTGTGACTTTCATATTTTTTGTTTTATTTTTTTTTCCTCCAATGGGAAATCTCTCAATCACACTGTTTTCGTCATTATTATCGCTCTCTTCACAGATGCTCCTAATACATGTTCTCTAGGGCAGCCATTCTCAACCTTGGGGTCGGGACCCCAATTGGGGTCGCGAGATGATTTCTGGGGGTCGCCAAATCATTTTGGAAGTCAGCTCTGTCTTCTTTGGTCATTTTGTGTCTTTTTTTGGTCATTATGTGTCTTTTTTTGATAATTTTGTGGTCAATTTGTGACTTTTTTTGGAAAATTTGGTGTTGTTTTGGTCATTTTGTGTCTTTTGTTTCTTTTTTTGGGCCATTTTGTGTCTTTTTTGGTAATTCTGTGTCTTTTTTTGGTCATTTTGTGTCTTTTTTAAATCATTTTAGTGTCTTTTTTAGTAATTTAGTGTCATTTTTTTGGTAATTCTGTGTCTTTTTTGGTCATTTTGTTTCTTTTTTAGGTTTTTTAGTTTTCTTCTATCATTTTGTGTCTTTTTTGGTAATTCTGTTTATTTTTTTGGTTGAGCGGGGAAAAAGGTTGAGAACTACTGACATATAGGGGTCATTTTGTCTGTCAAAGGTCATTTTGTAAAATATGTGAAAGCTTAAGAGGCTCAGTGCGATATGGCCCAAAAAGATCATCACAAGTATTTTTGTGATAACGATATTCTTGATGATATTAAAAAATACTGAAAAATATAGAAAATGATTTCTGTCCGTCTGTATAAATAAATTAAAATCATACAACAAAATAAAATTCAACCATAAATCGAAATGTAGTGTAAATTGCAAATAAATAATCATAATCTGAAGAAATTTTATAATTCTTTTTTTTTTTTGGAGGGTTTGTTGCCCGTAGGCAACATTGTACCATAAAGTTTTTAAAATTAATTTTAACATAATTTATTTAATAAACACGTGTGAAAGATTCAGTAGCTTCAACAGGCTACAATACATAACATTTTATATTTAAAAACATTAGAAAAGGAACTTTTTTAACTGGTTTCTTGTCTGAATGTTGCCTGTAGGAAACATTGTACCATTGAACCAACGACCCATTGAAATGAATGTCTTCAACAGTCTATGTGTATGAAACTATCAGTAGGAATTTATTTTTTCCCAGATGGAAAAGGGCCAGGAAATGACGTTTAGAGTGATTTTTTTGTGTGGCGCAAAATGTCAAAGCTGTTTCCTTTGCAAAATAGTGTTTCAATATGGCCTCCTGGAGGTCATGTGACAAATTAAAGCATTGCTATTGGTTCCCTATACTCTTCCCTCTTTTTTAAAGTATTGCATCACTCAAAAACATGCATTGTAGAAATTATTAAGAGGATTATTTAGATCCCTTAAGTAAAAGTACTAATACCACGCTGCAGAAATACTCCACTACCAGTAAAAGTACTGCAAAACTTCAAAACTTAAATGCAAGATGGAAGAATTTAAAATGGAAGAAATAAAATGGAGGAAAATGGAATAAAGGATACTTTATGATTACTGAGAGATGATGTATTCTTCAGGTTTTTGATTGATGAAAAGAGGCTACTTATATGCTATTATCAGTGGCATAAAATGCAGAAATATCGTTTATCACAGTTGTTTCTGGGACAATATATCATATATATTATTATTAATTGTCTTGAAAGGCATACACATTGCACATCAACATGCATGGTGTTAAATTTGTGGTGATGGATGCCAGTAGTTCTCAACCTTTTTGAGTCGTGACCCCCAATTTAACATGCATGTTGTCCGCGACCCCCGCTCACTGAACACAATCTCACACGCACAGTTCAGATCACCCAAAAAAGAAACAAAATTTCCAAAAAAGACACAAAATGACCAAAAAAAGACACAAAATGACCAAAAAAAGGGACCAAAATGACCAAAAAAGACACAAAATGACCAAAAAAAGACACAAAACAACCAAAAAAGGGACCAAAAAAGACACAAAATGACCACAAAAAGAAACAAAATGACCAAAAAGACATAAAATGACTAAAAAACAACACAAAATGACCAAGAAAAGACACAAAATGACCAAAAAAGACACAAAACGACTAAAAAAAAACAACACAAAATAACCAAAAAAAGACAGAGCTGACTTCTAAAATGATTTGGCGACCCCCAGAAATCATCTCACGACCCCAATTGGGGTCCCGACCCCAAGGTTGAGAACAGCTGGTTTAACCCATAAGAACCTATGGTGACACAGGTGTCACAAACATTTTAAATGTTCTAGTAATGTTCATGTATGTTTTCTCAAGTACATAAGTGTGTTTTTAGTGTTCTACAGCTACAGTAGCTTGTTGAGAAGCCGTCCAATAAGGCAGTGTTATTTATATTTATTTATTATCGATTTATTATTATTTTGTTACTTAAAAACAAATCTGAAATGGAATTTGTTGTCTAACAGCACTATTAATGTCACAATTTTGATATATGTTACGGAGATGAAAACAAAAAAGGCAGATGGTTCATGGTTATTTGTTTTTATTTATTATTGATTTAATATTATTTTGTTAGTTAAAAACAAATCTAAAAAATAATTTATCGTTAAACAGCGCTATTAATGTCACAATTTTGATAAATGTTGTGGAGATGCAAAGAAAAAGGCAAATTTGTGTTTCTGTAAGCAGAAAAGGTGTCTAGTTTATTCATTTAAAAATAAGAAATATCATAAGGTCCACTTGTTCTGTGGTATATCCCCCATAATTTTCCTTTTTAAGGATTACTGGCTCTGGGTTCTTATGGGTTCAAATGGACTCCTGGATCATTTCCATGGTTTTTATATTTTGAATCTCCAGACTTGATAACAAACTGACTCTAAGCTAAAATAGGAGAAAGTAGAAAGAAAAGACAGACTCTGTTTGAACGTGTTTGCACCTTTGAAAGAAATGAAGTGAAGGATATTCTGCTTTTTCGCTGCAGTCGCTGAAAGCAGAAAATTATTCTTTCTCTTTCATTCCTATTCGCTGTGGCTGTTAAGGTGCTGGAACAGATTTTCCTTGGCAGCGCATGATTGTCTGAAACTTCAAGAGTTTATAGATGAGTTCCCTCGCTCAAAATTAATAAATAAAAGGAATACAGACATGTATGGCACTCTTTTAAATTGGCAAGACTCTCTCAAAGCTCAGTGGAAGTTACCAATTTCTCCTTTTCTGTGACATTTGTATTGTTTACTCTGTAAGAAACAATTTAATAATGAAATGCTTTATTTTCTCTCTTTTCAGTCCCATTTCCAGTTGAGTGTCTTAACCCTTTGATGCACAACATCGGTCTAAAGCAGGGGTGTCAAACTCGCGGCCCGCGGGCCCATTGTGGCCCTCGTGATGATATTTTGTGGCCCCCACCTTGATATGAAAGTTTAATGTGAGTTTTATATGAATGGCACTTTACTGTGTTGTGTGTGGAAGGTCCCTTTAATTACTTTTTTGGTAATTTTGTGTCTTTTTTTGGTAATTTTGTGTCTTTTTTTAATGATTTTGTGTCTTTTTTGGTAATTCTGTCTTTTTTTGTTAATTTTGTTTCTTTTTTGCTACTTTTGTCTCTTTTTTTTTGGTAATTTTGTGTCTTTTTTTAATGATTTTGTGTCTTTTTAAATATTTTTGTGTCTTTTTTAAAAATAATTTTGTGTCTTTTTTGGTAATTCTGTGTCTTTTTTGTTAATTTTGTTTCTTTTTTGGTACTTTTGTGTCTTTTTTTGGTAATTTTGTCTTTTTTGGTAATTTTGTCTTTTTTGGTAATTTTGTGTATTTTTTTTGGTCATGTTGTTTCCTCTTTAAGTAATTATGTTTTTCTCTGTCATTTTGTTTCTTTTTTGGTCATTTTGTTTCTTTTTGGGTCTTTTTTTAATAATTTGGTGTCTTTTTTTGGTTATTTTGATACTGCCTCCAGCGGCCCCCAGGTAATTTGAGTTTGAGACCCCTGATCTAAAGTAACCCGAGAGAGTTTTTATGTTCTATATCTTTGCAATAAATTATTTTCACCATTCAGTATTCCAGGTTTTCTTCGATTAATTTGTTTTTGATCATCATACATCCTAATTTTATGTTTTCCTTCATTCATTTTTTAATAAAATCCCTTTTTTGAAAAAAAAAAAGGCATTTTAGACTTTTTTTCGCCATTTACACACCACATACTTTAACAAACTCCTCCTACAGATTTAATCCAATCGACTTCGGACTTGTTCAGCACCGTCACAAGGCCTTTAACCCTATAAAGCCTGAACCATGAAATAATTGCCAGAAAATTCAATTTTTGTAAAAACTGAGTGCTTATTAACCTGCTGACGAATTTTAAGAAATAAATAAATTGCATATATGAATTCTAATTTGTATCATATTTGATACATCAGGTCTTTTTGTGCATTTTGTTGCTCACAGTTTGTTTTTCTCGAACTAACAAAAACATATAAACCCTAACATATTTAACCTATTAAGACTTTGACTTTTCATTTTTCCTCAACCATGCAAAATACATATTTTTTCCATATAACACAACATCATACATCTGCAGATATGAAGTTTTTTAATGCAGCAATGACTGATCCATTCGTGGAACCTGCATATCATTTTTGCTACATCCGGTATTTTTGTGCAATTTGTTGCTCAGTTTGTTTATCTTCAACACATGTATACATCAGGTTTTTGATGATGTAGAGGTCTCAAAAATTACTGTATCTAATATGATACACTTGGCTTTATAGGGTTAACATAAAAAATTATTAAAAGCTTTGCAGGCAAACTATGGTGTTTTGTCATAAAACACGAGACTGTATAACTTGACCATACATTGTCCAATCTGCCTCAAACTTGTCATGCATGATGATGGTTCATCACTGAACAGTTCTACATAACAATATTTCATAAAGTCCCGCCTTTTTTGATTAGCCACGCCCCCTTTCCTCAAATAATGAACCGTTTGTCGTAGAGACGTGTATGAGGTGTCAGTGTACTCAGAAGAGAGTCCTCCATTATTTCGCCCCTTCAACGGTCGATGGATCCGGCGTGGCCGACTCCTCCGATGGCTCCACTCTGCTCAGGCATGTTCATCGCTGTTTATTAGTTCATTAGTTTTATGTTTTAGTTCATTATTAAGATCCCCATTAGCTGCAGCAAAGCCACAGCTATTCTTCCTGGGGTCCAACAGTATCAAATATACAGTTAAAAACACAAAACATAATAAAAATCAAAAACAAAACAAAACAAAAATTATTCACATATTAATCCATATTACACACATTTCTACATATATGTATACATCATTACAAAATCTACTAACACATAATAGATATGTTGTATATACACATTCGTTCTACAGCATGTACATTATAATAACACATATCATATATCTATAGAAATATACTACATGCATATAAATATACCATGTTTTCTTATTTTGATAAATACTGTTTTATTAATATTTTGAATTGCTTTATGTTAGTGGTGAGTTTGATATTTTTAGGCAGTGAATTCCATTCTTTCATACCTCTAAACAGAAACGTGCGCTTGATGGCGTTAGATCTTGCTTTAGGTAATGTAAAGTTACCTACAGCTGCATGTCTGGTGATATATTTATGACTCTCTGCACTAAAAACGAGGTTTTTAAACAAAATAGAAGGTGCTTTTAGGACAGATATATTTCTAATAACAATTAGCAGTGAGTACAATAGTCTGTCTTTGACCAATAACCAATTAAGTTCCTTGTGCATAGAGATAGTATTTGTCCTGTAGTCACACTTTTGTTTTATTGTGCGGGCAGCTCTATTCTGTATACATTGTTGGCAGATTTAATTCTCAATGGATTTCCTAATTTTCACTTCTACCTGCCACCTCTCTTCTGAATACTGGTCACCACTTTCTGTCATTTTTTTTTATGTGCTGTGCTTTTACTGTCTGTTCTTTCAGTCCCATTTTTCTCTAACCCCTCTCTCTCTCTCTTGGCAGACAGTGGAGCTGAAAGCAATGTGCGAAGAGATTTTTTTTGGCAATCACATGTCGGCAAACATGTGAAATGGTGGTTTGAGTGCAGAGAAATATCGGTACCAACAGAAAACAGAACGGAGGGGGAGCTATGTATGGTGTCTCCATCATCAGGCAGCCTGAGGCCGAGCCAGTCCATCTGCTTGATGGTCAGCACCGAGCCTGAGGATATCACAACAGGTGAGAAATGATTAGAAAATACATTATGATGGATAACTTTCTCTCTCACTGCCTCCCCAGCCTTTCACACACACAGTCATGCCATTGTAAACATGTTTTTTCTCTTACAGACATCACACCATCCCAATTTATTACAATTGACCCCTTTCTCCCCCACATACACATCTGGAGGAAAATAAGGTAACGAGATATTCAATAGATTATTAGAGTGTAACCCTCAAAATATAATTTAACATTAGGCAAAACTATGTAAAGCAAAGCATAACTAAATCTAAATTAATATAAAACTCACGTCAAGAATGTTCTTGTGAAATGTAGACTGACCATAAAAAAGGGATTTTTTCATCATTTTTTCATTCATCTTTTATTTTTCATCCTGAGTTCCAGCCTCCTATAGGTAATATTTCATCTTGGCAATCTGATAGTCACCAGAAACCTCATCAGAAATATAGGGCATAGAATTAAAAATTGAATATCATCGTTGTAATCAGCGTAAGTCAAGAAATAGTGCAAAACTTTTAAACTGTAGAAAACACACTTTTTTTCATTCTGTGGAGCACTTTAAAACAACAACAACAACAGCCTCAGGATATCAACCAAGGTTGGTTTACACCAGGGATTCCCAAAGTGTGGTTCGTGGACGCCCAGGGGTGCACGAGCTGCCGCTAGGGGGTGCGCAAGATGAAAAATGTAATGGCGGTCTGATAATTACACAATCACATTTTTTCCCCCCCACACAATAAAGATGTGTAAATAAACATTTCCTTTGTAAAATGTAAAATAAAAAACTGTAATGTTAACTAGAAAATTTCCTCTGGGGAAATTTTGAAAGGGCCACGGGGGCTACTGCCGGTGTGTGTGTGTGTGTGTGTGTGTGTGTGTGTGTGTGTGTGCATGCGTGCGTGTTTGAAGCATGTATGCATGTGTGAGGAGTGTGCGTGCTTACGCGCATGTGTGTGTGTATCTGTAACTGTAATCACATCAAAGATCAAAGGCAATCAGATCAAAGCAATCAACAGAATTAACTGCCACCTGTTAATGAAAGAGTGACAGCAGCCAGAGGAGGACTGAAATTTCTGGCCTCGAACAGAAAGCATTTTTGGCAAAACCATAATACCTATCATTGATCCGACTTCACTTTGAGCATCCTGAGTTCTTCCTGAACGTCTACATGTGATTTTTTTTAAGAAAAATGAAAAAATAGCTTTGTTAGAGCGATCTAAAAAAACTGTTCCATCTTCCCTTTTTCCGAAACCTTCCTGCGTTTTTAATATGGGAGCCAATGAGGCTGTTGGTGGTGTTGGTGGCAAATCTGTGCGTCGTACACCCAAACTATAACTCTGACAGCTTTACCAGAGAATTTGTGAGTGAGAAGACAAATTTTCCTACATTTCTATGTATAAATTATTTCTGTAGAGTGGAATTTGCGGCCTGGAGCGCAGTTTTCAAATTTATTTTCTGACAATTTTTTCTCTCCCTCTACACTCTGGTGATGATGTCACACACTATGACACGAACATTCTGTGCAATACACACCCATTATAATCTCAGAATTTCTCCAAAAATGATCATGGTCATTGAACAGGGATTGATAAAAAACTATATGACCTATCGAAACGCAAATTAATACACCAATACACAAGACTTGTGTCTACTGTTTAAAGTTTAAATGGAGTCTCTAGGTGAAATTATGCCGGAGAAGTAGACGTTTAAAAATCTCCAATTATTGTTCTTTTTCGCTCATTTTTTGTTGCCCGTCCCATTCATTTCAGTGCAAAATTTTGGGCAGTTTTTCGCAACTTACGTCGTGAAAAATTCGTATTCTGTAGAGAAAAGTAATAGCGCACCGATCCTGATCAAACTGCACGTTTTGATCGCCCCGAGCACTGGTCCCTACAGCTATTGCTGTAGGGACCAGTGCTCGGTGCGATTGCCCCGAGGCCCTAATTAATAAATAAATGCAGGCTATTCAAATGCACTTCATCTTAAAATGAAGCGTAGAAGAAGTTATCTTCTTCCATTTTTCCAACCTGTGTTATGATGACGGGTTGTGTTTTTTAGCTCCACGCTCATCTAAACTTGCTGCAATTTTTGTTCAACGCGACTCAAAATATTATAGCATTTTCCCAACTTATCTGCTGTCTGCCTCTGATCCTGAGCCTGTCATCATCCTCTTTGCTCTTAAAAGTGGAAGCTTGCGCATAACTTTGTTGCATTATATTGAAACTGTGTTTCAGATTAATTCAAATGCGAGAGCGTATTGTTGTGATCGTGATTATTTGTGTGTTCTGGTCATTTGAGCATGATTAAACATGCCGCCTTTAATATGGCTATAAAAAAAGCCATTGCATTTTGTCTTTTTTTGAAGGTGTGGGGGACTGGGTGTGCGTCAACCAATTCAATTATCTGGATCATGTCACACGGACAGCTGCTTTGTGAGCACAGTTGTAGTTGTCAGCTTTTTGGTTAAGCTGAGCATTAACACTGATGGATTTTTATTGTATTTACATTTTTCTAGCTGGTGGCAGTTTACCAGCTGTGTTGAGCCATTTGAGCTAAATGAATGCAGAGGAAACACTGCCACACACATACTGGCTGTATTATTCATTAGGGATTTTTATCAATCACACCAGGACTCCTTAACTGGCAGGTCTGCACTCATGATGCTTATATTGTGAGCCAACTAGCTAATCCACATCCCTTGGTGGTGAACATTGTTGTTCAGAATTCAGAGTGGACAATCTGGAGGCACTATCGCAGTTCTGGCTGCATTTTATGACCCAAATCCCTGTGACTGAACTCACTGACTAACATAGTGCATCACCTCAAGAAAACACAGCACATCACAAAAATAGAGGTTTCTTTCATCAAATTTCCCCAAAATAACTATGCTTTTTGCAAAAAAAGTGATCATTACTTTTATTGTTTTTTGAATGGATAAAATGTAAAAATCTGACCTGGTGGTACAATGGGGTAAAGATATAGGCGTGTAAACCTAATTTCACCACATACTTTCGCTAAATAGGAACTAATCATCAATACCAGAGGCAGATTTTCATGTAAATGGACTCTATTGACCATAGATTTCAAGTGTAAAACTTGACATAAAAAGTTGAAATGAGAGACGAGGTCCATTTTTGATGGGAAGAAAAATACAAGGGTTAATATCAAAACGAAACAAAAAACAAGCAAAAATAAAATGCATAAAACCATTAAAGGAAAACCTTGTACCCACATGCTGTATCAAAAAAACAAGCAAAAATCAGAACTGGCCACCACTGTATGGTAGACAGGGGACAGCAAGGGTTGGCAGATGTTGAAAGACCTTAGCCCCCTCAGGAAATACCGTCGGCTTTGTCCCTTTTCTCTAAACTGTCTCCATATGGCTCCTTCCTAAATAAGCATAGGTAACGCCCACTTAACACTATATAAGGACAGGTGTTTTGCTGAGTGCAAATACTCTGGCAACATATCAAATAATGGAAGAGATGCCACCAAAAATGGCGTAATTAAACTTGTTTTTTTTGGTGTCAATACAAGAAAAAGAAAAGGGCAAAACTAAGACATTTGTGAATCCCAGAAATCTTTGAGATCACAAATGTCTCCAATGGCCCAGTCTGCTTCGATCTCCTCGCCTTTATCAATCATCGTTAATCAGCGAGTGAGTGAAAACACACTAAACATTATTTCAATGATTGTTGTTGCTTCACAGATGTAGTGGGTTGTTTTTTCTCGTAGAGGTTCATGACTAGGGTTGCAAAATTCCAGGACCTTTTAAAGTTGGGAATTTTCCATGGGAAATAACAGTCATTTATGGGAATTTACAAAATTGAAGGATGGCCCTTAATCTTGACTAAAACAACCAGATTTCATGCAAGTACACTTAAATATCTGCTATTCCTCAATCACATGCACATGGGCCTCGGTCAACATTTTAAATTGCAGTGTTTTGCATGGATGTTGCTTATGACAAAACAAAATGTTTATATTTATGTTTGGATATGATAATTTGTTTAAATTACCCCAATTTCCAGTTAACTCCCATACATTTCCATAATTGCAACTTTCAGTATTTCCAAAAAATTCCCAGTTTTACTTTGCATGGAAAGTTTCGGGAAATGTTCCACTCCTTTGTGACCCTAACCTGCTCTACCTTTTCAACTTAATTCATCAACCCTCAGTTTATTTTTTGACCGCTTGCTCTTTCGTGAAGCAAAGTTAAAAAAGCAAAGTTAAAACCAGAGTATTGCGATATCTTTCTAGCATTGGTAAACCTTTAATAGACACCTGAAGAAAATGTAAGTGCATGATTTGTAAATCAAATCCATGGGCACTGTGAGACTTGGATAATAAGCTCCTGGACAAATAATGACGCACACAGACACACATTAACAGGATTATTGACACACACAAATGTTAATAGGATTATAGACACACACAAACAGGATTATGAACACAGACAAATATACATTTCGGTAATGATTCACATTGTCAGATTAAGCCACATTACAAGCCCGACAAAGATAGATGTCAGCTTGTCTGTGCTGAGGAGGATGGATTTCATTCTATTGTTTTTGAGCATTTGTCTATGTATAAAAAACATTTGTGTGTTTGTGCTCCAGGTGCTCATGGAAAACCCATCCTCTAAGCCCATCAAGTACCAGTTCTTCCTTTTCGGAAAGGATGCCCATCTCTTCTCCCTCCCTGGTGGATCTTCTGTCACCTGTCATGGCCGAACTATGGACCCGAACCCAAGTGCACAACTCAACTCAACTCAAAGTTTCAAAATACACAGAAAATCACTCTTGCGAGGCTGTACTAAGGCCGCGTTCAGACTGCCAGCCAAAATCCGATTTTTAGCCCATCCAGATTGGAACTGGATGGCTCTTTTGAAGTCTGAACAGTCACAAATCACATGAAATCCGATTTTTGCGAACCGGATCGAAACCACCTTCGGGAGGTAGTTTCAGATCACATTTGGACAGATGCGTCTCAGTCTGAACCTCCAAACACTCAGATCGGTTTTGGCTGTCCGTCAGACGCTCTGACGCCGTTACCATAGCAACCTGTCAGATCACTCAATAACGTGGCCCAGTCTGAACAGAGCCATATCCGATTTGGACACTTGCTAAAAACAGTGCGGACAGTCAGCCCTAAAAATCGGATTTGAGTAGGAATCTGATTTGAATCAGATTCGCCTGCAGTCTGAACGCAGCCTAAGAAAACAAACAGAAAGTCTCTCTAAGGGCACAGGTGGAAACAATCAGGGCGGAGACAGGTAATCCTAAAGGCGGGAAAACAGACAAAGGGAGAAAGTAAAATTGGAAACAATGGAGACAGACAGGAAGTGGAACCAAATCCTAACAGGATATCACAAGAAAACATAGAAACGAGACGGAACCGAATGAATTAACTTAACACATTTTTCTGGACATGACATCACCATTTCAAAATATGTCTGGCATTGGCAGAGTCCTTTTTCAGATCTCAACTTTGTCCCCATGATTGAAATTCAATGAAATAATTAGAAAACCATGGCGGATATTTTGCAGTTTGTCCTAAAGATTGGCCTTCATTCAATAAAGCCATTATCCTTTTCTGCCATATTTGTCTCCCTTAGATTCAAGAATGATTTGTATGTACTGTATGCTTCCTCTTTTTATGATGATGATGGAACAAAACCTGCCAAAACATAGTGACAAAGGTCAAAAAACATCTTTCTTTTGCACTTGAGCAAGCACATAACTGGAATGGGATTCTGACAAAATTCAACTCATGACACACATACAACAAAGTGTTTAAAGTTGGGTTGGAATGTGAATAATCTTAAAAAAACTAGTCATGTACAATGAAATTGTAGTAATCAAACATTGTGCATGCCTTTGTAGTGTTCATCAGCAGCAAATACTTTACTGAGACTGGTATCGTTAGTGAAGAAGTGCTGGCCTTGCATCTCTACTTCTAAAATAACCCATTTTGGGCAGATCTGTGGCCTGCAAAGAGAAGTAAAATCCCTCCCCAATGTATTATTCTCAGACTCCATGTAGGGTAAAAGAGACTGTAGCTCATTAAAACGTACCAGTTCTGCTCTGAAGGGAGACTTCTTCATAAAAATAGTCCTGTCCCATTATGAATCCCTAGCTTAAGAAATGCTGTCTTTAATGACAATGACATCGTGCAGAAACATAGTATTAAAAATGTGGCTGATTCATCGCTGTCATAACGTGAAAATGGGAGGTTGTACAATAAAATGATGAAGTTGTAAAAGCAATATGGTTCCTCCAGAAGAGAAAAGGATCAGATCGTTTGTCTTTGGTTGAGGTGATATTCTCAGGGCGAGTTCTGAAGTCAGCGTCCAGGTCAGCTGCTTCTTCATGCAGCCCGTTGTACTGAAAAAAAAAAAGATGCAGATTTAACCCTGTGAACCCCAGGCTGTTTCACTGCAGCTCTATGGAATCGGCACAATCATGGCTTGTGTGGTAACTACTCAAAAATATATTTTGTGCAAATAACTGTTAAGATTACATACTGAATCAGGAAAAATGCAAGTTGTTTTTCCAAGTGTCTTGAATATTGAACAGTCATTGGGTCTTCACATGCTGTACGCAGTGAACAATTTTACAACCTCTGCTCTGTGTAAACATCAATTCTCTCAGATTTTCAGTGATTTGTCATGTGACTGTTAAGAACAGGGGTCTCAAACTCAAATTACCTGGGGGCCGCTGGAGGCAGTATCAAATTGACCAAAAAAAGACACAAAATTACAAAAAAGACACAAAATGACTGAAAAAAACACAAAATGACTTAAAAAAAAAGACATAAAATGACCCACAAAGACACAAAATGACCACAAAAAGACACAAAATTACAGAAAGACACAAAATGACTGATAAAGACACAAAATGACCAAAAAAAGACAAAACATGACCAAAAAAGACACAAAAGTACAGAAAAAGACACAAAATGACTGAAAAAACACAAAATTACTCAAAAAGACACAAAATGACAAAAAGGCACAAAATGACCAAAAAAAAAGACAAAAAATGACCAAAAAAGACACAAAATTACAGAAAAAGACACAGAATTACTGAAAAAACTCTAAATTACTTTAAAAAAGACACAAATTGACCAAAAAAGACACAAAATTATTTAAAAAAAGACACAAAATTATTTTAAAAAAGACACAATTATTAAAAAAAGACACTAAATTATTTTAAAGAAGACACAAAATTACCAAAAAGACACAGAATGGGACCTTCCAAATACAACACGGTAAAGTGCCATTCATATAAAACTCACATTAAACTTTCATATCAAGGTGGGGGCCACAAAATATCGTCACGAGGGCCACAATTGGCCCGCGGGCCGCGAGTTTGAGACCCATGGTTAAGAACAATCAATCATGGCTTCCTGAGGAGCGTATAATTAAACGTTTTAAACAGGAAGTATTTATTCCAAAAGGTTAATTTTTGACAAAATCTTATGAGACGTGGAATAAAGTGATATTGACATAAATGTCACTATTTTAACCTCGTTTTGGTTGCTACTTCCAAGAAACTTTCGTTTGCAATTATCCATTCAAGGATTGTCAGAGAATTACAATTTTGACGATAATGCTTATGTTTTACAGTAGGGTTAACCGCCAATAAGAATTTTGACTAATACTGTCATTTAAACAGTTAAAAATATGTATTTTTTTTTTGTTTTTTATTAGCCAGTTTGATAGTTTTGGAGAGGAGAAGAACTCAGTGGCTCCAAGTAAAACCTCCTGAACAAAAAACGCTAAAGGAATTCTAACTGGGAGCAATGCTGTTAATGTGATAATTTTATTTATTAACAGATTCCCGACGGCAGAGAATTACATATTGCATCTTTTTAAGCCCAGGTGTACAAAGACCGTAACATGCTCTGTCTTAACCCATTGACGCCTAAAACGGCCTGTAAAAGCTCTAGGCAATTTTAAAATAAGCCCTAAAACCTGAAGTTTTTCTGGAAATTCAACACAAGTGTCAACTCTTCTACTAAATAATAGATTTTTCAGCCTCTGTAGCAGATAGAAATGAAATTCAAAAAGTATTTGAGAGCTTATACAAATACTACAAAACGACGTATCCGCTTTCCAGGCTTCAATGGGTTAAGACAGCTTTCCAAGCTAGCTCAACATAGGAGCTTAACTACACATGAAATCATCTATTCACAGTTGAGCAACTAAATCAAAAGAGCTCATTTGGCAAGAAGGCTGTTCCTCCTGTTAGCTGCTGCTTCTCCTCAGGAGAGTGCTGCGTTGTCATTAAGAATCGTTGGTTAGTAATACATCTCTCACCTCCTGAGATGTCTTCAAAGCCAAATATTCCAGTTCCTCCTCCTCATCAGGAGGACTTGAAGAGGTTGCAGCTGAATCAGGTTGTCGCCTGGTATCCACACTATAAATTATGATTTTTCTTTCTCCCTCTTCCAGTTTAACGATGACTTCAGACGAGAGCTGTGGGAAGGAGATGGGAGAAAAGAGTTCTCAGATATCAGTGAGTACCAACACACAAATGTACTCTGTGATTATTGTTTCCACTTGTGTGTTAGTGCAGCTGTTCTCAACCTTGGGGTCGGGACCCCAATTGGGGTCGCGAGATGATTTCTGGGGGTCGCCAAATCATTTTGGAAGTCAGCTCTGTCTCCACTGTGTTAAAGTGTTCATGTGTTAATGTGTTTTAGTCTTTTTGGTCACTTAATGTCTTTTTTTTTGGTCATTTTGTGTTTTTTTTTTTGTCATTTTGTGTGTTATTTGGTCATTTTGTGTCTTTTTTTGTGTCTTTTTTTGATCATTTTGTGGTCAATTTGTGTATTTTTGGTCATTTTGTGCCTTTTTTCGATCATTTTGTGTCTTTTTTGGTCATTTTGGTTTTTTTTTGGTCATTTTGTGTCTTTTTTGGTCATTTTGTGGCTTTTTTGGTAATTTTGTTTCCTTTTTTGGGTGATCTGAACTGTGCGTGTGAGATTGTGTTCAATCGCGGACAACATGCATATTAAATTGGGGGTCACGACTCAAAAAGTTTGAGAACTACTGTGTTAGTGTACCTCTTTTATTTAGCCTGGTTGTGTGTGTCCAGACGGTAAAGGCAGCAAGTTCCTGAGTTCAGTGAGAAATGTTTATCTGAACATCTCCTACCTGCCCAGGTTAGCTTGTTGGAGACAAGACAGATTTGTAAATATCATCCTGGTTAACAAGACGTGTCAGCATCAGAAACACGTGTTTGCCACAGAGCTTATTTTCTGCTGTGATCCAAAATCCAGTGCAAAAATATAGGCAAATTCTCATTGGATCCCATGGTGATGCCACGGCCTCCACAACAGTTTCTTTATCAATTGCTCTCTATTTTTCAATGGGCACAGACAAACCTTCCACTTTCCACAATTTGATATAATATATTGAGCATATTCAGTGCAGGATTACAGTGTTCCTGCTGCTGTCCACTGTTACAGGAAACTTAATCTTCCTTAGATCAAAAGACTACCAGAACATCACAGGGGAGAACACAGGTGTCATCTTTGAAATGCTTTGTTCTCCAGAGCTCAGTTGCCATAGAGATCCCTGTCAAAAACCCACGAGGAGAGCTTCTGACGCTGGATGTGTACCTTGAAGGAGAAGAACCGAGTGGGGCCAACTTTCTTTTAAGTCCCCCATATGAGACTGTTGGAAGAGCAAAGGCAGGTAAGACACTGGAGCTGACCCCTCCTCCTCTAAAGGGGGAGGTAACAATCACGGGTTATGATTTCACGTACAGATCTTTGTTCATTAAGTTTGTGAAGTGTGTGCTTTTTGTCAGTGTGGCTTTCCAGTCAGAGATGCTGGGGAGTTTTATGGTCCTCCTCCTCCTGTTGTCACACCAACAAAGATCTGCTGTCAGCTGGGCAAGTAGGTGCACACACATCGAGACGCACGGTGTCTTAATGCAGGAATGTGTGCACACATGCTGTACCGCACTCAGTTTTTACTTTATGTTCATTAACCCATTGACGCCGGGAAAGCATTACCGCATTTCTACCATTGAAACCGGGAGCGCTGTTGCGTCACTCTACCATTAAGGCCGGGACAGCGGATATGTCATTTTGTAGTATTTGTATTTTTTTCCACCTATTTTCGGTCTCTTGGCCAATGAAATGCATCAGAATCATGATCAGAATACATGCGGGAGTGTCACAATGCATCATGGGACTTTTCCAGAACTTTAAATCATGGAGGAAGACGACCATAGCGGAGGAGCTCAGCAGGAAGTGACGGAAGAGATCTGATGAAAACAGCACCGATCATTTTATTGCTGATCTGGACTTTGAACCCTCGGAACCAATCGACCGGCATTTATGGATGAGGAATATGTTTTTAGACGACATATTTTCACCGAAGAACAGACAGATTTGTGGCCATCTGGAGATAATAATAATATTATTAATAATATATTAATATTAATAATAATAATAATAATAATAATAATAATAATAATAATAATTGATTGTGATGATGATATAAGAAATCATGACTGTTTATGTCTTATATTACTTTATGCGTCGTTGAGTACCCTGAAAAGTGCAATATATAAAATGCATTATTATTATTATTATTATTATTATTATTATTATTATTATGATAATTATTATTTTTTTTATTACAGTAGGCTAATGAGAACTATGTCTATTTCTTCCAATGGTCATATCATGTTAGCATCTTGCTAATGGGCATGTATTAGTATTATGCATAGGATTTTTTATTCAGACAAATGTAACATTTGCTGAGTTTGTTGATTTTAAAAAAAACTTTATTGAAGGTTTGGACAAATAAACTCAACTTCGTATGAAAGCCACGGGTATAAGCTCTCAAATACTTTTTGAATTTCATTTCTATCTGCTACAGAGGCTGAAAAATCTATTATTTAGTAGGTGTTGAATTTCCAGAAAAACTTCAGGTTTTAGGGGGTCATTTGAAAATCGCCCAGAGGTTTTACAGGCATTTTTTTCCAGGCGCTTTAGGCCTTAATGGGTTAAAAGAGCAATCCCAGACTTACATAACACAGCAGTTTAAGTATGACGGGTGCCATTTGTGAGATGGTGATACTAGACCTGGGTGGTATCCGTTTCTTAATACGTCATTCCTTTCTGAAATTATACTGAGGTATACAGCAGTGTTGAAGTTGAGTCGCCAATTCACGAGTCCGAGTCGGTCTTGAGTCCCCAGTGTGAGAGTCTGAGCCACCAAAGAGTCGAGTCTAAGGCCCCGTTTACACCAGGACGCTTGTGGGTAAAAACGACAAAATATTTTATGTGAAGTGCCTTTCGTTTAGACGGTGACGCCGTTTTGGGGGCTTAAAAACGCAAAAATCTGAAACCACCTTCCAAAGTGTAAAAGTGTAATCCTCTCCTCCGTAGCGTGTCGTCTACACTGACAAGACACAAAACTCTGATCTGATCTGCTCACGTCACGTATGTGTTTACGTCACATACATGCTCCAGGACAGGAAATAAAGAAACGTGGGATTATTTCCATGGTGGGACCTTCAAGCTGCTCTGGCAGCTCTAATAAACTTACAGGAGTCTTTCCACCAAATGTCCAGGATATGTACAGATAGTATTAGTGAACAGAGAAGGATCTGGAATTACCTCCATCACATTCTGGATGCAGCGATTGGTGGGAGGAGCCAGACGGCTGTGAACGAGACCTGGGAGATCTAGTGATGGAGGAGAACTTTGTGGAAGGAGTAGCTGATGAAAATGTGTGGTGTGAAAACTTCTGCATGCCCAAAGATGCTCTTATGGCTTTAAGTGATGCCGCCTGGCTGCATACAATCACATTTCACACACTTTTGCGTCACCGTATGCAGCAGATTTCCTCCCAAAAATGCTCGTCTAAACGAGGAATAAAAAGTGAAGACGAGACGCCACTTTTGCGTCTTCTGTTCAGACCGTCCTCGTGTAAACGGAGCCTGAGTCGAGTCATTAATACCCAGTAAGAGTCCCCATGTTGGAATCTGAGTCGCCAAGAAGAGTCAGACTCGTGACTGACTTGAATTCAGGTAATTATGACTTGACTCTGAGTCAGAAATGCACGAGTGAAAAGCAGGCTTCGATTTCGAGTAATAATTTATTAGTCTGATTCATATCATATTTCCCAAGATAAAACCACTATCTTTGGTCCTCTGGTACCACAAAGCCTGGTCACCACAGGCTTGTTAGGTCTGCAAACCTTCCAAGGATTATTCCCCTGAATTGAGACACAACTATCATCATTCCTCCAGGATCCTCACAGGGACAAAGGAGCTGAATGTACAAGTAATTAGAATACTTGCGTCTCGCATGATAATCATGTCAGGGATAGAAGAAAAGTTTTTTCCACAACCTTGAGTTTAAAACAGATTTTTAATGAACAGAGAGACAGTTTACCACACAAACTGACTAATGAATGGTGACTATAGCTGCATATAAATTGTGCACACTTGCTAATTAGCTCAGTAAATTATAAATGCAACCTTTAGGCCAGACAGAACTTATTGGGGATTCAATTGTTTAATTTAAGCCTGTTTGAGGAGCGGTATCTTTACTTTTTGTTCTCCAACAGACATTTTTTTTAAGTGCATCACTTATTGAATAATAGTGCTCATGGGACCAAGGTACAACTGAACATACTGAAAAATTATGCCCAGCTTTAAAAATGCCTATATCGTCAATAAACTTAATAAACACACACACACCTTTGTATGAATGGCCATATAGCCATAATTCATATCATCCCTCTCACGTTCCTTTTTTTAGCTCTCACATTCACTTTTTTTGTAAGCGGTAAAATTGTGTATGTGAGAGGTAAAACTGTATGTGAGAGGTATTTTTTGTGTATGTGAGAGGTAAAATTGTGTATGTGAGAGGTAAAATTGTGAATGTGAGAGGTAAAATTGTGTATGTGAGAGGTATTTTTGGTGTATGTGAGAGGTAAAATTGTGAATGTGAGATGTAAAATTGTGAATGTGAGAGGTATTTTTGTGAATGTGAGAGGTATTTTTTGTGTATGTGAGAGGTAAAATTGTGTATGTGAGAGGTAAAATTGTGTATGTGAGAGGTATTTTTGGTGTATGTGAGAGGTAAAATTGTGAATGTGAGATGTAAAATTGTGAATGTGAGAGGTATTTTTTTATGTATGTGAGAGGGAAGATATGAATTATGGCCTATTCAGCCCTCATGCCTTTGTGTCCCATCTGTGCTTGTATCAGCTTGTTATTCCTTTGCATTTTTCATTTTCAGAATAAAGCTTCATTTGTTACTGCATACATCTGAAGTCACCTTCCCCTGGGGAAATTGATTTAGCATTATTTCTGATGTTCTTTGCAGTTCAGTGGATGTTTGATTGCTTTTATCTCTTAGAAGTGCCGTGCAATATACAAAGTATTTTGACACATATCCTAAAACAAACACTGTTATGTGGAAGGAAACGACTTGCTGTGTATCTGGATAAAAAAGCTGTGTGTTGCCTGGCAGCTTCACTTAAAGGATTTGAGCAAATGTTTATTATTCTCAAACTGTCCTCGTGTAAGCTACTCCCTGTGTGTGTGTTGTGTGTGTTTCAGCTTATCGCGGAGCCACTCCACCACCCAGCGTGGTGTCCGTTTTAGTCCTTCATCCATCGGAGAGGGGAACCCCGCAGCAAAGATCACTTTTATGTGCCCTCAGGTGTATATACACACACAAAGAAAATGGATCACATAAATCACTGTTTCCTTCTTTCACACACGTGTAAATACACAGGGACACACATGAAGCTGGAATAATTCACTTATTTTTTCTCTTAAATTGGTTTAAGCGGATGCTCTTTATCTACCGAGACCGTCAAAGCTTTCACACAGCCCATTACTCATTTTATTTAAGGCACAGGAGGCTGTTCACTATTGCTGAATGGTACCATCAATATAATGCTACGCGGCCATGTTGGCAGGAATGTGTCAGAATAATTCAAGTGCCTCCAGCATTCCCATCAATGACCGATAAAATAAAACAAATCATATAAACAACTAGAAAATGCCATTTCTAAAGAAACTAATATAATAATATTTTAATCATATCAGTGGCATTAACTGGTCTTGAAATTACAGTAACGTTTATCACAATTATTTCTGGGCAATATATGGGATGCAAGGACAGAAAATTGCACAATTTACACTGTTTTTGATTATTCTGATATATATTTTGGCCATATCAGAGCACATAGAGCACATTTGTAAAATATTTGGCTGTGTGTTTCATTGCTCTATCTTTTGAAATCAATTCATTTCATGATTGAATATTCAAAGTATTCTTTGAAAATCTTGTTTTTGATTACAACAGATCATTATTTCCATTTTTCCCTTCATACTTGCATACAAAAATGTTTCTCTCAAGTTAACGTTTTTCCTCAAGTTAATTGAGGAAATCCTGTAATGCTAAATTATCAAATTAATTTATTGCAAAGATATAGAAGATAAAACCTCAGTCGGGTAACTTTAGACCCATGTTGTGCATCAAAGGTTATTTTTTCTCTTCCCTCCTCTGTATTCCTTTCACTCTTCATTTCTCTTCCTCTGGCCACTGTGTGTGTGTTTTAATCTGTCTGTCTTTAGTGGCAGGAATGGTGTGTGTTACTCCAGAGAGCGAGGAGCATTTCATCCCAGATTGGCTCCAACACCCCCATCACCATTCCCTTCACAACCCACACTGAGTATCAGCTTGGCAGGTCACAGGCACTCCTTCACTTTCTCTAACACATTGACACTGTTAAATATTTGTTCTTGTTACATACATGTGACACTCAGATCTGTTTATAAGAGGGTTTTCCTCTCAGTTTGAGAACCATCAAGCCACTTTATGATTTTGGTTCACTCTGATTATAAAAGAGGTGTTGGTTGCTAATCATCAAACTTGACCCCCTGTTAACTTAAATGATAGATCTAAACTAGAAAATTTCCTCTGGGGAAATTCTGAAAGGGCCACGGGGGCTACTGCCGGTGTGTGTACACTATGATGAGATTCTTCAGAGATTTCAAACTATGCCCTTTAACCTCAAAATGTGTGTGTGTGTGTGTGTGTGTGTGTGTGTGTGTGTGTGTGTGTGTGTGTGTGTGTGTGTGTGTGTGTGTAATTGAAATCACATAAACTTACCTGTGTGTGTGTGTGTGTGTGTGGAGTGTGCGTGCTAATGCGCATGTGTGTGTGTGTGTGTGTGTGTGTGTGTGTATCTGTAACTGTAATCACATCAAAGATCAAAGGCAATCAGATCAAAGCAATCAACAGAATTAACTGACACCTGTTAATGAAAGAGTGACAGCAGCCAGAGGTGGACTGGAATTTCTGGCCTCGAACAGAAAGCGTTTTTGGCAAAACCATAATACCTATCATTGATCCGACTTCACTTTGAGCACCCTGAGTTTTTCCTGAACGTCTACATATGGTTTTTTTTTCTGAAAAATTAAAAAATAGCTTTGTTAGAGCGATCTAAAAAAACTATTCCATCTCCCTTTTTCCGAAACCTCCCTGCGTTTTTAATATGGGAGCCAATGAGGCTGTTGGTGGTGTTGGAGGATCATCTGTGCGTCGTACGCCCAAACTATAACTCTGACAGCTTTACCAGAGGATTGTGAGTGAGAAGACAAATTTTCCTACGTTTCTATGTATAAATTATTTCTGTAGAGTGGAATTTGCGGCCTGGAGCGCAGTTTTCAAATTTATGTTTTGACAATTTCTTCTCTCCCTCTACACTCTGGCGATGATGTCACACACTGTGACACGAACATTCCGTGCAATACACACCCATTATAATCTCAGAATTTCTCCAAAAATGATCATGGTCATTGAACAGGGATTGATAAAAAACTATATGACCTATCGAAACGTGGATTAATACATTGATACACAAGACTTGTGTCTACTGTTTAAAGTTTAAATGGAGTCTCTAGGTGAAATTATGCCGGAGAAGTAGACGTTTAAAAATCTCCAATTATTGTTCTTTTTCGCTCATTTTTTGTCGGCCGTCCCATTCATTTCAATGCAAAATTTGGTCCCTACAGCTATTGCTGTATGGGACCAGTGCTCGGTGCGATTGCCCAGAGGCCCTAATGATTATAAGTGGCTGTACAGCTCCACAGTTTGTCCAGTTAGAACATGAAGATGATGCTGGTGATCTGTCCGAACCAATGACACTCTCACACAGAATAAGATCCATAATGAATAATGAATGAACAATATGACAATATTACAAATGTAAAAATACACATTAAACTGTATTGGGTTGTATATAACCATGTTTCTATATCACTATCCCAGTTGTATATACCACTCACAGGGGTTGTGTACATTATGACAAAAATCAACCAGCTGCAGCTTCTTAATATATTCAACAGTAATATTAATAGGGGAAACATGGAGGAAACACTTTCCTCCACCTCTGCTGCAGGTAAACATATGAGTATTGATGCTCCTGACTCCTGAGCTCCAGCAGGTCTCCGCATCGCTCTGTAAAACTCATTAGAATCTGCACCAAGCCAGACATGTTTTTGTCGCTATACAGAAAAGGCTAAATCAGCTTTACTTGTCAACAAAACAGTGAAATGTTGAAAAGTTTGGGCTCATAATGTTCTATTCCACACAGTATTTGTACTGTGTGACAGTATGACACCACAGTGGGAGATTAAGATTACGAGTAGCTGTCCTAATGCTTATCAGACGAGGGGCAGGGGGACATCTTGAAACCCCTGGAGGACACCCATGCTGGCAACGACAACATGATCAACTACTTTTATGCTAATGTACAATGGCTTTGGCTCAGTTTTCAATGTGTCTCAAGCAAAGACTGTACATAAATAATGGACGTTCCTGGGACGTCTCCCAGGGACTGCCTGTTTGAAGCATCAAGTTTGGCGTTTATTGTTTATTGTTTATTGTTAAAAAAGATCCCCATTATCTGTCACCAAGTGGGAGGAGCTAGTCTTCCTGGGGTCCACAAGACAAAACAAAAATCACTTAACAATTAAACACTGTAGACATTATTATATACATCATCAGAAATCATTCCGAATAAGTTATTACATTCACATCTATTACATTAATTCTCACTTTCATACAGTAAATAAGTTAATTCACTACTCACAAATGTAAATAGTGCATTCTCAAGTAATAATTAAAAGATACTTTACTATTCAGTTCACCTATATTCAGTGGGCAATTATTCCAATAACTGATAGCACGATAAATAACTGTTCTCTTTAAGGCATTTGGTTTTGGACATGGTAACATCATCTGACCACCATTAGCTGACCTTGTCACATAAGAATGAACCTGATCACATCTGACATTTGGTTATATAAGAAAACAGGTTGAAAAGAATAGACAGTGTTTCTAAAAAATGTTGTTGTATTGCACGCCAACCTGTACTCTACCATTAACCAGGAAAGTTGACGGTGCATACTGATAGTGTTTGTTCTTATGGAACAATGTAAAACCAACCTGGCAGCTCTGTTCTGGGCAGTTTGTAATTTCCTTAGTTGACCTTTAGATGCGGAGGACCATACAGGTGCACAAGTTACAGCGTTACAGTTGTCGCCATCTTTCTTTTCGTATGTCCCCATCTTGTTTTCGGAAACTGGGTGGCTTGTGTTGTATTAACTCTCATTTGTACGTCACTTTGGATAAAAGCGTCTGCTAAATGACATTGTAGAATTGTAGAAAATGTGACGAATACTCACGTAGTGCAACAAAAAAAACACATTCCTCCTCTCACTAATTCAGGAGCTTTTCAGTTCTCCATGTTAAACCACTCCACTGTTTGTGTTACCAGCAACAAACACCTTGCACACTCAGGAGAAATCATGCACACGAATACACAGAGAACCCATACTGGCACATTCTTACTTACTTATCCCCATTATGCCGGCTGGCGCATAGGGCAGCAACAAAGGTTCTCCACTTGCATCTGTCTTTGGCGATCTTCTCTATGGTCCCCCAGCTCTGATGGTGCTGCTGGAGCTCTTTCTCGATTGTCCTCCGCCATGTTGTTTTTGGCCTCCCTTTCTTTCTCTTGCTTTCTGGGGTCCAGTGCAGTGCCACTCTTGGGATGGTGTTGATGTCCATTCTGAGGACATGGCCAATCCAGGTCCATCTACATTTACTGACTATATAATACATGTCTTGTTGTTCAGTGATGTTGAGGAGGTTATTTTTGGAGATGGTCTTGGGCCAGAAAATATGCAGGATCTTGCGCAGGCATGATGTGTGGAAGGTGGATAGTTTATGGAAGTCATTTTCTGTAGTTTTCCAGCATTCTGCGCCATACAATAATGTTGAAAGTACGCAGCTTTGGTAGATTCTGAGTTTTGTTTTGTTGCTGTATTGGTTTGTCTTCCATATTTTCTTGAGTCTTATGAAGGTTGTGTAAGCTTTGTTGATCCGGTTTTGAATGTCGTCACTTGCTCCTCCATCATGGTGAATGATGCTCCCAAGGTATGTGAAGTGGTCTCTCATTTGTACGTCACTTTGGATAAAAGCGTCTGCTAAATGACATTGTAGAATTGTAGAAAATGTGACGAATACTCACGTAGTGCAACAAAAAAAACACATTCCTCCTCTCACTAATTCAGGAGCTTTTCAGTTCTCCATGTTAAACCACTCCACTGTTTGTGTTACCAGCAACAACCACCTTGCACACTCAGGAGAAATCATGCACACGAATACACAGAGAACCCATACTGGCACATTCTGAGAGAAACAAACTACAGACACACACCACACTAAAAGCCGAAAGATCAGAGAGACAGACAAACACTCATTATGGGAGACACACTGTGAGGGAGGCACTGGCACACCACAACAGTTAAAAACGCACACACAGAAAGAAAAACACGCAAAGAAACAAATATGCACACCTCCTTTGAAAACCCCCTGAAAAGATGCTAATAAGTCTGAAAAACAAAACAAACAAAGACACACAACTGGAACACTGTGTGTTGCTTTCTCTCTGCAGATAACACACTGAACACTGCATTCATCTATCTCCTCTTTCTCTCTCTACACTCTCTTCCTCCTCTACCTCACTCTTTCTTGCATCTTCTCTCTCTCTTCCAGGTGGGTGTGGCGTCTGCATTCATTTATTACTAACTGTCTACATGTGCTGACTCTTAATGTTTGGAGATAAAGGTTGCTGTGCTCCCTCTCCAGCTCATTAGCTGCAGCTGCTTTAACACTTCTTGCCATGTTAGGTCAGGTCATCCTTATATAATATATAATGTTGTTGTTTCAGGGTGTTGAAACTCGGACTAAACACCAAGTTAAACCGCAGCCGGTGAAGATAGAGTCTAAGTAAAGTTTGACCATTTACTGTTACACTTCTTTATTAACATGTTGGAAGAGCAATACAAATATTTTAACTAAATATTACAATATACACAGCTGTATATATGATACACGTTGCTGTCCTGCACTGTAGATAGTTATCATGGTTAGTAACATTGCTCTTAGCTTGTATATAATTGTAATAAATAAATACTTTTGGCAACGCTTTATATTAAGGTCCTTGTAATAACCATTAATTAACAAGTAATAAGGCCCTTGTAAGTCCTTACAAGATGCTTATTAACATTATTGTGTGTTTATAAGCTTATATAAGTGTTAATAATGGCATTACAAACACCCATGACCCACCCATTATGTCTTTGCCATGCCTTTATTAATCTTATTTTGTTTGCTTATTGATATCAAAATATACTTTATTGCTCATCTATTATAAGTTAACTATAAGTTAACTATGCTTTTTGCAACTACCGGATCTAAAGCGAGAACAATGCCTTATTACTCACGTAAATGAGGGGCTGCCCTAAAATGATTCCTCAAGAAAATAAATAAAGGATAAATGAAATGAAAACTTATTAAATACATTTTTTTTTATAAAATCACTGCTAATAATTGAAATTCTACATCCATCCATCCATACATACATACATACATTCTCGTCCGCTTATCCGGGGCCGGGTCGCGCGGGAAACAGGCTAAGCACGATGCACTAGCGAACCATTTCTCCTGCATAGTTCAAAGGGTTAACACAAGATGTAATGCATTCTTGTTTCTTCTGAACTCAAACGTATTTGGCATGTATTTCCTCATATTATCATTAGTATTGCTAGAAATTTAAAATCTCCTTCTTGCTTGAAATGAATACTAGTATACTTATTTCAGTTTGCTGCTGTTGGGACTGCAGCCCGAGAAGTCCCGTGGGAATTCTCTTGTAAACAAAAACAAAAGTTCTGTTTACAATGACTGTTACTCACCCAAACATATTGTGTGTATCCCTGAGTCTCAAATACATTTCCTTCCTCATAAAACATTAAGAAAGCCATTTTTTTTTTAAAATCTTGCATGTTTTATATCTATGCTTTATGTAGCATTGTCAACATATCCATTCTAACTTGTATATAATGAAAATATTACAGCATGAGCTCACTTTTCATTAACAATTTACCTCTTCTCTACTGTCCTCTTTACTGTACATTGGATGTGACGTCCTGCTGAGTGAAGGGTGCATTCATTTATCAACTCCCGTCTTCATCTGCGAAGTCCATTAATGAGGCGTGCCCTGGTAGAATCAATACCTCTGAGAGCTAATGAGTTCTCCATGAGGAAATGACGGGGGGTGTGGAGGTCCTACACCATTTTTTAGATAAATAGGATTGCTCAAACGACCCTTTTCGAGATGGAAGAACGACTTGAAGAAAGCAGACTAAATCAGAGTTATTCATCTGTGTATCAAAACTATTGAGGTTGTATTTTGGTTAAAACCTGATGCAGCTCATTTCACTGATTGGTTTGTCTTCTCTAGATGAAGGTAATCTGTAAAATCAGCTGGTGCACTAAAGTATAAACCTGCAGACATTTTGCCCTTCATAACATACACTGGAGATCAAAATTAGAGAACAACCTACAATTTCCTAAATGTCAAGGTCAGTGTGCAGTCATATTTGAAGTGATCCAAACAGGAGTAAAAGAGGAGCATTTTAAGCATATTTCACGAGTTACATACAGTACCACTCAAAAGTTTGGGGTCATTTAGAAATGTCCTTATTTTTGAAAGAAAAGCCCATTTTAAATTAAAATAACAGGCATGCAGTGTGGACATTGTTAATGTGGTAAATGACTGTTAACGCTGGAAACGGCTGATTTTCTTATGGAATATCTATTATACACTGTAAAAAATGTTTGTAGAAATTACAGTAAAACACTGTCAAATTGCATCAGAAATAGGTCGTAAAATTGAACATTGCACATCACCGTAGTAGATACTTTTAATTACTGTAAATAAAAGAATAGCATAAAACTTTAAATTCTACTGTCATAAACTGTAGAAAACACACAGTTGTGCTGTAAAAGTAAACAATTTTCGTGTAAAATTAATGGAGAAATACCATGATGACACAATTATCCTGAAAGTAATGGGATTATTCAGTATAAATTACAGTTTTTTTGCTGATATTTACATTTACATATGCTCACTGCATTTCTTATGGTGAAGTTCTGGCAACTACAGCTGCCGGTATTTTACCGTAAATTAAACAGATTTTTTTTTACAGTGTATATTGTCCTGTGTTCCAGTGGCACATTGTGTTAATCCACATTTATAGTGTTGAAGACTGATTGATCATTAAAACACCTGAGCATCATGTTAGACAGCTGAAAACTGTTTAGTGCTGATTTCAGAAGCAGTAATCCTAGTATAGTAGAGGTAAAATTGGAGTTTTGTACATGTTAAAATGATTATTTCTACCATTATCAATGTCTTTACTATATTTTGAATTAATTCTGTAACTCATTTCATGAATAAAACAGTTTTCTAAGTGACTCCAAACTTTTGAGTGCTAGTGTATATTCTAAAGCACAGTAAAAAAAAATAAAAATAGAGGACACTTTTAGATACCTGGTGCTAATTTCCTTAATTATCTGTCAAACCCTCATTAACTGGCAGCCTAACGTTCCAGTTTTCACTGACTTTGGGAGATGGTTAGCCGTTCTAAAGTGACTGAAACCCTCCGGCAGTAGGTTGTCCAGATGAAGGCCAAAGAGATGACCTTATCAGCCATAGCAAGAGAATCTGTAGAAATAAAAAAAAACTGTAGACATTTTGGAGATTTCTGCAAGATTTGCTGTTTTCTGCGATTGGAGGACGAGCACTTCTGTTCTGGAAACAGCTGAGAAGCACCCTTGATGTTAATTTAGTTATGAAAGCCTTCCATCCTCTGAATGCTCTAGGTCTCTCTTTGTGGTTGTAAAGTTTCATAAAGCTGTGATTATCCTAGAGCTCCCAACAGGTCAGTTTCAAAAAAGTATCTCAAGGCTCAGCTTTCTAATCATACCAAATGTATGCAATTCCTCAACTGTTTACAGACCTCAGAATGCATAAAAACTGCATAAAGTAGTCATGTCTGTAAGCGGCACACTTCTGGGTACCCATAGAGCCTATTTGCATTCAGATTTCTTGAGGTCAGAGGTCAAGGGACCCCTTTGAAAATCATTTTCAGGAATGTTACCTCCTGTTGGTTGGACTGGAGCTCTCATCAAGGTGTTCTTCATCAGGACTAATAATCCAGGTATTCTCTGATAATCTCATGGACTCTCATGTCTATTTAAAGCTTGTTTTTATGGTGATAAATTGTTATAAATTATAGTGACTGATTAGAAGTCTATACCATTGCATCATCATAACACATGACCAATAAAGTGCTACAGCTTTATTATTGCTCCTCAAGTAGTGCAGTAGATTACAGTGGAGCAGTTTGTTACTCTAAAAAAAAGTTAGTTCTTTGTCACTTTTTTAACCACTTACATTTCCAGCCCCTTTTGTTTTTATCGAGAATTTGTCAAGGCCAGGTAGGCGGACTCAGGAGCAAGGAAGGAGGCAGAGGTCAGGTAACAAGAGTGTTTATTGTTAAGAGTGGTATGGCGGGGAGACTGGCGTCGGTAGATAAAGGCAGATGGGCTGGCGGAGAACGAGCTCAGGCTGGAGTCAGAATTCAGGCAGAGATAGTGTAGAGAGCTAGAGGCGTCACTAAGGCCGCGTTCAGACTGCAGGCAAATCTGATTCAAATCAGATTCCTACTCAAATCTGATTTTTAGGGCTGACTGTCCACACTGTTTTTAGCAAGTGTCCAAATCGGATTTGGCTCTGTTCAGACTGGGCCACATTATTGACTGATCCAGACAGGTTGCTGTAGTAACGGCGTCAGAGCGTCTGACGTCGTCACGGCGTCAGACGTCATATAATTGCGACTGCGACAAGAACAACAACAACAACAAACATGATGGAGGCAGGTCACCTCAGTATATTGGCCTTATCACTGTCCAGTAGAGGTGCAGAACATCTTAGACGCACCAGGGGAGAAACCGGGCGGATGGACGCCCCCATCGGGCCCGTATGAGTCGGGCGCGGCTGCCGGTGGACACCTCGTCTCCACGCTGCCGGCGCTACCCGTGCCGCGTAGAGTGATGTCACGGACAGTCCAAACCGATCTGAGTGTTTGGAGGTTCAGACTGAGACACATCTGTCCAAATGCGATTTAAAACTACCTCCCGAAGGTGGTTTCGATCCAGTTTGCAGAAATCGGATTTCATGTGATTTGTGACTGTTCAGACTTCAAAAGAGCCATCCAGTTCCAATCTGGATGGGCTAAAAATCGGATTTTGGCTGGCAGTCTGAACGCGGCCTTAAAGTGTGGGTTGATGACCAGATGAGCAGCAGGAGAGGCCCAGACTCCAGCACAGCAGTCTCCCATCTGTAATCAGGCTTGCACACACAAACTAGGGAGCAGGGGCAGAGGGCATGAGAGAATTGGGGGTAGATGAAGATTATTTGGGTGTTGTAGACTAACATCACCACACCTTAATAAAATTGGGTTATTTTAATCCACAAGAGTCTCAGCTCTCTAGTTATACCCAATGTATGCAATTGTAACACTGTTTAGGGAGCCAAGTATGCAGGAATATTCAAATGCAATAGGTTAAAATAACATTTTTGCAGAAGGAGAATAACTGTTTTTTACCCAAAATTGCATGGGATTAGCATAAAGTGGGCATGTCTGTAAAGGGGAGATTTGTGGGAAGTAATTTTTATTCAGATATTTTGAGGTAGAGGGGCCCTAGTTTGTAAAGTTATAGTTTAAAACTGAGCCCACTATAGCATCAGAAAGAAATAAAGGCTTCACTAAGAAGTTAAACTACCAATTAAGCCAGATGTGAGAAGAGTGTCTCCAGATGTGAGAATCCAAGGTACTGGTCAAAGTACTGCACAATGACATATTCACCTAGAGTGACCTGTTGCATGATTGACAGCTTACTCTTCTTCATATAGGCAGCAAGCATCTGGTGGAGCTACCAGCTGAAAGGGAAAAGGGCTCATTTCTTCCCACCTATCTGTTCCACATCATCCACCAAGGGAAACGCTTCTGTGCACCATCCAGCCAATGAACGGCCATGAACCTCCTGCTTCCTGCCTTGGTAAAGTCATCATCAACTTTTGTATTTTAAAAATGAACTGTTTATTTAGATGGGCATATTGCTAAATGGTGGTGTTTCTCATCTGCAGTTTTAATAAGCTGCTTTTATACCAATAAAAGATGTTTAAGTGAAGGAAATATTTGTCACATATACACTTTAATTTGCTCCTCACCTCCTTGTCCGTCTTTATGATTGCTATAGATTAAATAGGTATTGGGGATAATGGCATTTCCTGGCTTCACCTCATCATTTTACTTCATGAGAAGAGCCCTGAAATTCCACACATTCAGCAGGTATTAGATGTATGATGAGCAATAAATGCTAGTAATGGTCATGGTGTCCCCTATTATGCCGCAAAGTCCATTTCAAGCAAAATGTTACCAACTTCCTTTTATTCATCCCTTGCCTTATGATCCCCTGTTAGACAGATATTACCACCCCACATTATATTACACTAACCAGGACAACCTTGAAATACTCTGCAACCTTTCTGAAAATCTCAGTATCTTCCATTTAATAAATCAAACCACATGAGCCTGAGGAGGTTGCCCAGTGTGTGGGCCCATGTGCATACAAATGCATCCTACACAGCACACATGGCTGCTGGCTTCTGCTGTCAATCATTGAATTAGTAGTTGTAATTTCAGCCAATCATTTTAAGTCTTAATGGATATTTTAAGTTTTTGTTCAATTTCCTCAATATTTAGATACTGCATTAGATTTACAGTTGCAGGGACAAAAGTATGGAAGTATGACGTAAGCTAATGCTAACATGAATTAGCAGCAGCTTCTCTCAGTCAGGTTGAGGTGTAGAGAGGCTGTAGTCAGTGATCAGATCCCTCTCCTCCTCCACAGTCCAGATATGGTCTGCTCCCCGTATAGGAAACAAGATGGCGACACAAGATGGCGACACAAGATGGCGATGAGTGTAACGCTGAACTCGAGGCTTCCAACGGGCCACAAACCAATGGTTGACGTCACGGTGACTACGTCCATAATTTATATACAGTCTATGATTTCCACGTGACTGAACATCCTTTGGAGAACAAGTAAATCAATCAAGAAGGAAAAAAGTATGGCAGAGCTTAGAGAGGGTCTTCCTCAAAAACTGTTTGTTTGTTTGTTTGTTTGCGCCTCCCACCACCGGGTGGAGAACAGCGCTCATTATGGGTCCTGATGTCATGAGTTAATATAAGGCACCGGTGTATGACTGATTGTGGTGAGATGCCTGAGAGGCACACAGTTTTTTGACCACAGAAATGTGATGTATAAGTTGGAAATATAACTTTATTTGTTTAAGAAGGAAGTATACCTTGTTTTGGAAACGTTACAATAAACTCAGTTAATTGATATACGGAAACTGGACATTTAATTTGTGCGCGTAAAACACTATAAACAGGATCTCATCATACTAGTGGCATCTTTTTTGAGTAGCAATCGGGTCACTACACTGTGCATACAAGAAGAAAAGGCACCAAGAGTCCTGTGACAACTGGTTCCAAGCTTCAGACTGTGTGTACAACAAAAAGTTGGCCGGGTGCTTTACCAGCAGAAGCTTTATGGGAGAATTGCAAAACAAAGCCAGGAAAAAAAATCCATTACAGTTTTGCTGGGAGAAGATTCAATGGTCTGATGAGAACAAATTGTGCTTTTTGCCCATCAGACTAAACATGTTGCACCGTGCTTCATCATGCAGCATGGCGGTGGCGTCATCATGCTGTGACATGCTTTCCCGCAGCAGGCAGGTGAGTTTAAGGACTAAAAATAAATCCAGTAAAAGGGAATCCTGATGCAGTCTGAACCTGGCTGTGGGGAGATTTGTTTTCCAGCAAGAAATTAAGCCTCATGTAAGAAAATGTCTGATTTACTGACCTCTCTTAAGGCAAAAAGATAAGTTAAGTGGTGTAAGTGGTACAAGACGATTCAAAACAGTAATATATATTAATATTACAGCTGCTAATGACATTTCATCATGCAGTTATTGTATCAGACATAAAGGGGGAATGGGAAATAAAGTTAGATGCTGAAAAAAATCATCCTAAAGCAAAACTGGCCCGACCTAATATAAGAGGCGGTCAAGGGGAAATGACAATCATTCAAGACTATTATACAGTAGGTATTGCACTGTAGGGTGTAACAGCAAATTATACTGAACAGCAACCTGCATACAGACCCCAAGGCAGCTGTTGGAGCATACAAATTGCATTAACAGCTACTGAACTGTATAAGTTGCTTTCCCAAAACATGCCAATAAGATTATTAAAATCTATAGTCAGTACATTGGCGATCCATGATCATGATAGGGAGAATGGAATAGTAATTTAGCAATAAGTCTACTAAATGGTATGTTATATATGTTATTAATTAAGGAAATGTTGTAGAGATGTGTTTCGAATTTGATATTTTTCCAGTTTGATTCAATAGTGGCTGTATTTGGATGATTTTTCAAAATGCAGGTGAAGATTATGATTTCATATGAACGTAAAAAATTAAATAATCTATTGGTTGTCATGTTAGATTGTGAGCTAAATAACACTTCAAAGCAATGGAGGACCTGGCATGGACTGGCTCTGACCCAAGAAATCTGGGTTGCACTTTGTCTCATGTAGTATAAATGTTATTTCCTGCTTGTTTTAAAATTGGAAAAGGTCTGCATACTCAATGATAACGGTTCCCAAACAGCATTGGAATTGCATGAACTGGGCATGAATAGGCATGAAAGCTGAGACTCTTGTGGATTCAATGAGCCCAATTTTATTTGTGTGTGATGTTGGTCCTCTTAGTAGTCAGTTCCTTTTAGTGAGAGCATTTTTTAGACTTGACCTTACTGCATAAAATGACCTGCTGGGATAAACAGAGCTTTATAAATCTCATATCATCCCTGTCACACATGGTGTCACACATGGTGTCCCCCAAGGCTCGGTGCTTGGTCCCCTCCTATTCATCCTATAAATGCTACCCCTCAGTAACATCAAATGCCATCACAGACTACAATTCCATTGCTAAGCAGACGATACCCAACTCTACCTCTCTACAAAAACCATCACTCTTGCCAATCTGCTCACCATCATAAACGGCCTCACTGACATAAAAACCTACATAAACAGCAACTTCCTCAAACTCAGATGCAACAAATCGGAAATCATCATCATTGGCCCCAAATCCCGCCAAAATATCCTACAAGACCTGAACTCATAATCTCTCATCTCTGTTTAGTTTTAGTTTTGTCTGCATTTTATGTTTGTGTGTGTCTCAATTCTGTTATGTTAAGTGACTTTGGATACCTTTTAAAAGCACTTTAACAATCAAATGTATCATTATAAAGCTTTACAAGTGGTTCATTATGATGGGACGCTTCAACTAAAGTTTGTTTCAAATTTGGTTGATATGTTTGAGGGCTACATTTTGTAGTTTGTGTGTGTGCGCTTACCTTCCTGTGTGTCCACATATGGAGCTGTCCTATGGCTCACCTTGTGCCTGTGGAATTATTCACGAGGCAGTTACGCTCGGATGTGCGTCCATTAAGCACCATCTGCAGCCTGCTGGGGCAAGAATGGAGGGAGAGAGAGGAAGCCTCATAGAGAGGATGAGAGGAAAGAAAGCAAAAGATGGATAGATGGAGGAAGAGAAGGGAATAAAGGACACGGGAGGCGAGGCAAAGGATGTAATAGATAATGAATGGACCGAAAGGAGGAAGGGGAGCAAGAATAGATGAGAGCAGCAGATAACGTGAACAGTAAAAGGCAGGTGTTAGGTTCAGGATGAAGGGAAGACGCCATGTATTTTGCATATCTGTGAGGGTGTGCATGCATGTCTGATTTCTGCCCATAGATCACCTACAGAAATGAGCCCCCCTTCTTGACTTCCTATGCTGGTGCGTTTCCCAGCAACAGATGAGCAGAGCCAACAGTAATTGGTGGAGGCTCTGTTATGTTGCCTACAGTAATAAGAGATCACACCGAAGCCAGTATCACAATAATGAAATCTTGATAAGCCCCCAAGTGCGACACACTGTAGTCAAATATAGCAGATCCACTAACATCCATGCAACTTACCTTGCTTTCAAGGAAACTTAAAGCCTAAGGTTTGTATCACTGCACAGCTCCAACCTGGTCTCACAGAAATCCGTGGAATAGCCACGGAATCGCTCAAATTTCCGTGAGACTGACACGGATTTCGCTACAATGCAAGTTAATGACAGTCATATTTTTCTGGCGAGATCTTCACCACAAAGTGATTATGTACATTCACTGAGTGAATATTTAGAAAATAAAACATATATTTCTCGCTAGAAATGTGATCAAAATCCATTTTTATGCAGAAACTAAGTCAAAATATTGATTTTTTTCACTAAAAATGAGAGAACTGTCCGCCATGTTTTTTGTTCTGACCGCCGGGACCTTGAAAGTCACGTGACTTGGAACAAACCAATAGGAACAAATATCCATGGAATAGCCACGGGATATGACTGTCATTAACTTGCATTGTAGCGAAGTCCGTGTCAGTTTCACGGAAATTTGAGTGATTCCGTGGCTATTCCACGGATTTTGAGTTAAGCGAAATCCGTGGCTATTTCACGGATTTCTGTGAGACCAGGTTCACAGCTGTTACAGTGTTACACTATTCAGACATTTCATTGGCGTCTGCTCAGCTGCTCTGTGGAGTTATGATTGTGACAAAGCTACAGCTTTTTAGAACAGATTCAGTGAGTTGTGCAAAAATACCCGAACACCTCTATGAAGTATCTTTGAATCTGTCCTTGGAATTTCTAACAGCTGTGAGTATACAGCTGCATCTCAAAACATTAGAATATGATGGAAAAGTCCATTTCCAGTAGTTCAAGTCAAATTGCCCCAACCAAGTATACAGCGAAATCGGGAGTGTTAATTCAACTCACAGTGTGTTAAATTTAACACTTTTTCTGAGTTTCTATAGTTCTCACGGATTCCGAGTTAAAATTACACTTTGAAAAGTGTTAATATTTTAACTCTTTAATAGTGTTAAATATTTGACACCCTTGGTGTTGTTTTATGACGCCACATAAGTGCACTTTTAACTCATAATCGTGTTATTCCCTTTCACGTTGAGTGTTAATTTTTAACATACATTGTGTTACTTTGACACATTAAAGTGTATTTTTAACCCTAAAATCATGTTGTTTCCTTTCACTGATTTGATAATTAACATTCATTGTTTTGTTTTATGATACATTAAAAGTGCATTCTGTCTTTAGCCGAACATACAAGTCACAAAATCTGAAAATCAACTGAAGTGAGTCTAACTCAGGTGTTAACATGTAACTTTTGATCACTATAAGTGTTAAAACAACTCCAAAATCAACACAGACCAACTCAAAATTATTAACACTGAAAAAACAACACTACAGATTTTGCTGTGTATTGAGTCATATAGATGGACATACTTTTCAGAGGCCATTATGTAAGCCATAATCATTATAATTAGAATAAATGAAATAAATTAAGACATGAAATGTTTAATTCTGTGTGTAACGGATCTATATAATGTGTTATTTCCACCTTTTGAATTAAATTACTGACATATTAATTAATTGTAGAGAGAACATTTTTGAAACATGACCTCACTGCATGAAAGACAGGGTTAGATCAAATTGATTACAATAGCCTATTTGCATAGTAAGTAAATATTGGCAAGCCAATTTGGTTATGTAGCCTAAGGTGAATGCTAGAAAATCATTTGCATGATGTATTGCCCAACTACGTACCCTGGAAGGTTGTTTCTGTCAAAAGGGACAGAAACGGTGTATAGAATAAATAAAAAAACCTTCAGAAAAGTTCAAATCCTGACTCCTTTCTTACCTCCACACAGCCATTACTGCAAAATTGTTGGTTGTGACAGACCCAAAGCATCACTTTTACAAAGCGGCCTTTTCCCTCCTGTGTTGTCAGAGATTGTAAAGACTTTGTTTTTTGTTGGAGAGAGCTTGAGCTGCACAAGGTCACTTACAAAACATTTTTCATTTTTTACAAAAATGTTCATTTTAATACTTACTGGCATCATTTATTTAATATTGTTACCAGACTTCTCTGGACTATCTCATCGGAGTCGTTTCTTAAGAACTTATTAAGTTTAACTCCTAGTTATTCAAGTAAAACTTAAAAATTGCATATTTATTTAGTAAAATATCCCCATAAGAATGCAAATTAGGTTGTGGATTTGATTGCAGTTTGTCTTTATTCTCGGCTGATTGTGATCCAACAATTGAACTGTAAAATCCAAAATATTTAAATAAGCCAGGCAGTATTGCTGTGATGTGCCTGGGGCAGGTTTGTTTAGTTTGTCAGAAATGTAAAACATTTTCCAGAGAGAGGCAAGAGAAAGAGAATGAAACCATTTTAGATTTCAAACAACTTTGATGTCTTCTGACAGGCGAGCCATATGGCGCTGCATTAACTAATCCTTCTCGTTTCCCAGACATTCCTAAATGGATTATCTACTTGGCTGCTTAATACTATTTCATTTTCATTCTGTCACAGAGGCCTATCCCCATACATCACTCACGCTGGGATTCAATTAGCATGGCAGTAATTAAGCAGGGGCTGTTTTTCCCTTAAATGCACACAAAATGATTTGACAGCATGCCAGTAGGAGGAACCGTGTGTGTGTGTGTGTGTGTGTGTGTGTGTGTGTGTGTGTGTGTCATTTTGACAGTGAGAGTGGGTGATAAAAGACTGTAAGAGGAGGATACAGCTCCGTCAAATGTTGTCAGTTTGTCTGATATCATTCTCACTTGTCACTAGACAACATAATTGTGTCAACACATTCACACTCACACTAAATATGCTGCAATAACACTTAATCTTTTATTGTTCAAAGACCTTTTTGGTGGTTGTACTGTAGGTAGTGGATGTCACCATCAGTTTTGACTCTGGATCTCTTACCACCAATTAATTATAACTTCAGTTTTAATTTGCATGCATAGCTTGATGTCAAAGTGATGTATAGAATTTCTACCAGAAGATTAAATTACTCTGAATGTGATCTACACCAGCTATTCTCAACCTTGGGTTCAGGACCCCAATTGGGGTCTCGAGATGATTTCTGGGGGTCGCCAAATCATTTTGGAAGTCAGCTCTGTCTCCACTGTGTTGAAGTGTTCATGTGTTAATGTGTTTTAGTCTTTTTGGTCACTTAATGTCTTTTTTTTTTGTCATTTTGTGTCTTTTTTTGTCTATTTTTGATCATTTTGTGGTCAATTTGTGTCTTTTTTGATCATTTTGTGTCTTCTTTGATTATTCATTGTCATTTTGTTTCCTTTTTTTGGTAATTTTGTTTCTTTTTTGGGCCATTTTGTGTCTTTTTTGGTCATTTTGTGTCTTTTCTGGTCATTTTGTGTCTCTTTTGGTCATTTTGTGGCTTTTTTGATCATGTTGTGGTCAATTTGTGTCTTTTTTGGGTGATCTGAACTGTGCGTGTGAGATTGTGTTCAGTGAGCGGGGGTCGCGGACAAACATGCATGTTAAATTGGGGGTCACGACTCAAAAAGGTTGAGAACTACTGCTCTACACAACCCATCCCGCAGTATTACAACAGAGTGGTCCGGTATCCTGGAGCACCCACTTCCCTCACCTGCTAGTTTGAGTAGCCAATCCGGCATCAGCCCCATCTCCCAGCGAAACAACTGCATGGTTCTTTGAAGTGAAATCTAATTATTGCTGTGGCACTTCTCCACGAACACCGCTTGTGAGTGTCTACATTTATGCCTCGGAGCGTGAGCCTGCATGTGTGTGAGCGTACACCTATCAAAACTCCCTCTGGTGAACATGACAGAAAAGAAGAGGAAAAAGAACAAGCTGCTCAACCCCGCTTTCATCTTCTCCCCCTTTTTACTGCCTGAAAACTCAACTCTGACACATGAAAAGTCATGGCGTACGTGTGTGTGTGTGTGTGTGTGTGTGTGTGTATGAGTGAGAGAGACATTGTTACATATTTCATGCTGCTGACGATTCAAGGAGTTATCATTCTGTTTGCATCCCAGTGTTTGACAAAGCAGCACTTGTGTGTGAAGGACAGCAGGCATGTTTGTCTGGTTTTAGTTGTATGCTTTGTGACACATTTGGAAACAGCTTTGATGACTTGACAGATTGTATGCGATGGAGACATGCTGGTGCGACTGCTTTCATTTAAACCAGGGGTGTCAAACTCAAATACACAATGGGCCAAAATGTAAAACTTGAATAAAATCGCGGGCCAACATTGAACAAATAAACCTTTTAATATATACCAAACATGTTTTGCTTTAACATTAAATATGGAACCAGCAACGCTTATAAACATACAATATATAACTAAATAGTGCAGACATGCTAAATCAAATTTCAAATAAAAAACACATCAGTGTCATTAATTTATTAAATAAAAAATAAATAAAAATTGTATGCCTCTTTTCTATTTGCATCCTTCTGATTTAAATTTCAAAATAAAGTTTTTCAACAGGCTAATATATTTTAAAATAAAATAACCAATAAATCTAGTATTAGCGGTAAATGCACCATCTTATACCAGCGGGTCAGCTTTTATAGTACAATAATAATATAATAATTTGATATTGGCTCGCAGTGTAATAAAACTACACTGCGGGCCAAATTTGGCCTGCGGGCCAGAGTTTGATACCCCTGGTTTAAATGTACCATTACACTGGTAAAAGTTCTTATACTGACTGATTGTTTGCTTGTCTGGCTGAATGATGAACCAGCATTTACACTCACAATGCACCAAATTAGGTTCACCTTGCTAGTACCGGGTTGGATCCATAGACTGTATATGAATAATGGACGTTCCTGTGACGTCACCCATTGGTTTGTCGACTGCCAGTTTGAGGCATTGAGTTAATCGTTACACTTGTTGCCATTTTGCTTTACGTGTGTCACCATCTTGCGTCGCCATCTTGTTTTCGGAAACGGCGAGCAGACCATATTTGGACTGTGGAGGAGGAGAGGGATCTGATCACTGACTACAGCCTCTCTACACCTCAACCTGACTGAAAGAAGCTGCTGCTAATTCATGTTAGCATTAACTGGAGCATTAACTGGGATGTTAGTTTTGGCTAGCAACAAACAAAACCAAAACTTATGTTACTGACCTCAGAAAACTGAGCAGCGACTCCTTGGAGTGTCTGTTAGTCCAACCAAACACTGAACAAGACATTTTTACTGAACAAAACGTTCAAATAAACTGTCATTAAGTGAAAATACAGTAAAAGGGTCAAAGTTATGAGACCAAACCGCTAACCGCCCTTATTTATATCTATATAACGTTATATATTACTTTTTTGACATGTTCCTATGGATACGTATTGTTCTGCTTCCCTCCTGATGACAGCTCACCATGTTAGCCACCTGTCAATCAAAGGTAGCCACGCCCCAAATCATACGATTCTTTATCTTCTATTTTCTTCTAAATGGGGCCATTATTTACACTATTAACATCAAATTGTCTTGAAGAAGATGTTTTACTAGCGATTGAGACCATAGTGTTGTCCTAAAAACATTTTCTGAGGTAATAAATCTTCTTTTATTACCTCAGAAAAGTTTTCTCATTTTGTATTGAAATGGATGGAGCCAAATGCTTCTGCAGCGGCCGTCAGCGCCCCCTGCTGGAATTTTTGGTAGAATGCAGCTTAAGGCACTTCCTGGTTTGCCTCCCTGATCAGACCCGGAGGTTGCCGCCTGGTTGGACCACGTTTGACAGATTGTATGCCTCCTTTCAGTTCCAACTAGAACCTTTATTTTTAAGAGTGTAGTGTGTGGTGTTCCTGTTAAGCTATCTATCCTCAGTGAGAATTCAGCACCTGTGTCTTGTCTTTGCTGCAGATAGAGACAGATAGAGAGCTGAAAACGCTCTGCAGCTGAATATGAAATATGCTAATGAACCGACATAATAATAACCCATCATCACACACGGCAGAAAGAAAATGAAAAACTTTGAAAAGGGTTTTGTCTTTTTCCGACCTTGTTTCGAAACAAAATTGTAATTATCTTATCCTCACCGGGGGGAACATTTTCTGGTTTTTGAGAAATAGTGCTCACATCAGTATATTCTAAGCTGCATTAAGCCATCATTCAGAAAGGAAACTAAGTAATTTCCTTTTTTTTTTAAAGGATACACACCAAACATTATGGATTACTCACAAAGTATTTCATGAATATTATGATTTCTAAGCTGTTTATTACCTGCAGTAGGAAGTGAACACCACGCCTCACACAGCAGGGGAAGATGCAAATAGAAAACATTCAGCTTAGTGGCCTGCAAAGGCAGATAAAATCTATTTCAAGAGACTAAAAGACAAAAAATATATTGAAATCATTGTATTTATAACCTGCAATATCCCCAAATAACAGGCAACAGAGTTACTTACAGATTTGTTATTATACACTTCATATAATATGGACATATCACAAAGCCACAAGAATGAAATTCTGAAAAATGAATACAGACTCATACTGTACGCTCTTCCATTATGTTAACTTGGTAGCAAATGAAATAAAGGGGATTCATTTAGTTAATGGCCCTCAGAGAGCCGTTCCTCGTTTGAAGAATCACTGGGTTCATTATTGATGCTCACCAGGAGCTACGCTTAAAAACGCTGTAGTGTTCCTTCATCATGTAATTGCAAAAAATATTTAATTAAAAAATAACACAGTGGAATTTTAATAAACAAAAATAACTCTCACTCGCTCCTGTCAAATCTATATTTTATGTTTACAACAAGTGAAGTCATTTACAGTAAGCTGCTATCAGGAAACTAAAAACATTTGCAAATAAATTAAACCTCTATGGTACGCATTGTGCATTGTGTTTTTTGTTGTTGTCCTAAAATAAAACATAAATAACTAAATAAATAAACATAATCTGAAGAAATTATATATATATATATATATATATATATATATATATATATATATATATATATATATATGCTGCCATGCTGATTCCAAAATGGTTCATTGTTCCCTAGAGGCAACATAGCAATTTTCCATAATGGAGCGCTGTTGCCTCAGGGCAACAGTTGCATTTTAACAAGTTTCCATTATTTGATTAGAAAATAAATTGCATGAAACTATTGAAAATGAAGGTTTACTCACCTATATTAGTAGGAATATATTTTTTTCCAGATGGAAAAAGGCCAGGCAATGACGTTTTGAGGGATTTTTTTGTGGCGCAAAATGGCAAAGTTGTTTACTTTGGAAAAGTCTGCAGAAAAGGGTTTCAATATGGTCTCCTGGAGGTCAAATCAAAGCATTGCTATTGGTTCCCTCGACTCTTCCCTCTTTATTTAAAGTATCGCATCACTCAACAACATGCATTGTTGAAATTTGACAGGCCAAAAATGGGTATGTTGCCTGGGGGCAACATACCCATACCATAGATACAAATAAACATTTGCAGAGAAATTGAACATTTGCATGAGTTTGAATGAAATTGTCCATTGTATGCAAACATACATTGAACATGCACTAAACATACATTAAAATTAAACTTAACCTACAGCACAGTAGCCATTTAACATAGAAAAATGAATTAAAATTAAAACCTTTGCTAAAATATTAAACATTTGCAGATAATTTGGAAATTGCAGGGAAATTAAACATTTGCAGGAAATTAAATAATGTGCAGGGAAATGTAAATACATCTGCAGAGAAATTAAAGGTTTGCAGAGAAATTAAATTTCAACAACTTCTCAACATGGTATCCTAACATTATATTTAGTATACTCCTACTAATTGAGCCCGCAGGTTAACAGGTTAAACAAAGACAACACAAGGGTTAAGAAAGTCTGCAAAAGGAAATGTGCTTTTTCTTCACTGTGAATATGTTCTGACCTTCAGATGGAATATTTGTGTACATGTAGATTGGAGGCTGCTTTGCCTGACAAGATCTCCACAGACTTGGTGAATTTGGGCAGAAGCTTTTGATTTGTAAATTAGTAGTAATGTGCTTTACATTTCACATTTAAATCATCTGAGTTTATTAACATATCTCCCATAGCATGTGTCATTAAGTGGTGTTTCCTGGGATCATTCTTCAAAATTTGATGACATCGGAAGCATGCAGAGGCTAATGACCCGCAAAGATTTTTACCGTGAGTAATATCTTTCATTTTTTTAAATCTGATGTGAGATTAAACAAGTTATTTGTTAGTAGAGTAGATGTACCAATCTAATACTGATTACAATGACATACAACAAAGATAGGTTTTTACCATCTTAAGAACATACCCAGAGTCCGCCCGTTTCTCTCCCAGGCCAACACGGAGGTGCTGATGCATGCTTTTATCTCTTGTCGTTTAGACTATTGTAATGCTCTGCTCTCTGGTCTTCCCAAAAACAGCATCCACAATTTACAATTACTACAGAACTCAGCCGCACGCGTGCTGACGAGGACCAGAGGGCGGGAGCACATTACACCGGTTTTAAAATCACGGCATTGGCTCCCCGTGTGTTTCAGGATCGATTTTAAGATTCTTTTATTAGTTTTTAAATGTCTTAACGGTCTTGGGCCATCTTATCTATCTGATGTGCTTTTATCATATCAACCCTCGCGGGTCCTGAGGTCCTCAGGCACCGGCCTTTTAGTCATTCCAAGAGTTAAAACTAAAACCTACGGGGAGGATCATTCAGTGGAACAGCCTGCCAGAGGACATCAGGACTCAGAGACTGTTGATGTTTTTAAAAGGAGGCTCAAGACCCACCTGTTGGTCTAGCTTTTAACTGATTATTTTACTATTTATTTATTTATTTATTTCCCGTTGTATTTCAGTTGATATCATCTCCTGTTGTTGTTTTGTTGTTTTTTAGTCTTTTATTAGGGCCTCGGGGCAATCGCACCGAGCACTACTGTTATACTGTGGATTTTTTCTTCTTCCTCTTCCGGACGCTTTTCGTCCCGCTACTAGTCCTACAACTTGAAGAGTTGCAGGACAAATTATATATCAAAACGTGCGGTTTGATCGGGATCGGTGTGCTATTACTTTTTTTCTACAGAATACGAATTTTTCGCGACGTCAGTCGCGAAAAACTGCTCAAGATTTTGCATTGAAGTGAATGGGACGGCCGACAAAAAATGAGCGAAAAAGAACATTAATTGGAGATTTTTAAAAGTCTACTTCTCCGGCATAATTTCACCTAGAGACTCCATTTAAACTTTAAACAGTAGACACAGAAGAGTAGACACTCTTGTGTATCGGTGTATTAATCCACGTTTCGATAGGTCATATAGTTTTTAGGACAGTTTTTTCTAGTGTGTATCATGTGTCATCTGAAATGTCTTAAAAAATAGAGCATATAGCTCGTGATTAGCGGCACACACACACACACACACACATATATATATATATTTATACATATATATATATAGCTGGTAGACATCAGCATGCCAGTGCTGTCAATAGCCCCTTTCATAGTGTGGTCCCGCAAATGTCCCGCTATATTGCCGGAAAGATCTGTGCCATCTTTTCACCTTTGGGCGTTCATAGTGATCCTGGGAAGGCAAAGTGATATTCCTGCCCATTCATAGTGCAGACTGGCGTCGCAGAAAGAGAAGGGAGGAGACAATAGTGGGAGGAGACTATAGTGGGAGGAGACGATAGTGACGTGCAACAGAGCAGCAGCAGTGCTGCACAGTAGCACAGTGCTAACAGGCTAACAGTTAGCTCTGTAGCAGTACAGTGTGTATGTGCTAACAGGCTAACAGTTAGCTCTGTAGCAGTACAGTGCGTATGTGCTAACAGGCTACAGAGTTAGCTCTGTAGCAGTACAGTGTGTATGTGCTAACAGGCTAACAGTTAGCTCTGTAGCAGTACAGTGCGTATGTGCTAACAGGCTACAGAGTTAGCTCTGTAGCAGTACAGTGTGTATGTGCTAACAGGCTAACAGTTAGCTCTGTAGCAGTACAGTGTGTATGTGCTAACAGGCTACACAGTTAGCTCTGTAGCAGTACAGTCTGTATGTGCTAACAGGCTAACAGTTAGCTCTGTAGCAGTGCAGTGTGTATGTGCTAACAGGCTAACAGTTAGCTCTGTAGCAGTACAGTGTGTATGTGCTAACAGGCTAACAGTTAGCTCTGTAGCAGTACAGTGTGTATGTGCTAACAGGCTAACAGTTAGCTCTGTAGCAGTACAGTGTGTATGTGCTAACAGGCTAACAGTTAGCTCTGTAGCAGTACAGTGTGTATGTGCTAACAGGCTAACAGTTAGCTCTGTAGCAGTACAGTGTGTATGTTCTAACAGGCTACACAGTTAGCTCTGTAGCAGTACAGTGTGTATGTTCTAACAGGATACACAGTTAGCTCTGTAGCAGTACAGTGTGTATGTGCTAACAGGCTGCACAGTTAGCTCTGTAGCAGTACAGTGTGTATGTGCTAACAGGCTAACAGTTAGCTCTGTAGCAGTACAGTGTGTATGTTCTAACAGGCTAACAGTTAGCTCTGTAGCAGTACAGTGTGTATGTGCTAACAGGCTACACAGTTAGCTCTGTAGCAGTACAGTGTGTATGTGCTAACAGGCTAACAGTTAGCTCTGTAGCAGTACAGTGTGTATGTTCTAACAGGCTACACAGTTAGCTCTGTAGCAGTACAGTGTGTATGTGCTAACAGGCTACACAGTTAGCTCTGTAGCAGTACAGTGTGTATGTGCTAACAGGCTAACAGTTAGCTCTGTAGCAGTACAGTGTGTATGTGCTAACAGGCTAACAGCTAGCTCTGTAGCAGTACAGTGTGTATGTGCTAACAGGCTACACAGTTAGCTCTGTAGCAGTACAGTGTGTATGTGCTAACAGACTAGCAGTTAGCTCTGTAGCAGTACAGTGTGTATGTGCTAACAGGCTAACAGTTAGCTCTGTAGCAGTACAGTGTGTATGTGCTAACAGGCTACACAGTTAACTCTGTAGCAGTACAGTGTGTATGTGCTAACAGGCTAACAGTTAGCTCTGTAGCAGTACAGTGTGTATGTGCTAACAGGCTAACAGTTAGCTCTGTGGCAGTACAGTGTGTATGTGCTAACAGGCTAACAGCTAGCTCTGTGGCAGTACAGTGTGTATGTGCTAACAGGCTAACAGTTAGCTCTGTAGCAGTACAGTGTTTATGTGCATGGGTTCACTTGGACACTCAGTGGACAATTAGCGATGCCGGTTTGTTTATGATCCGCGGTGGACACCATGTGTACAGTTAGCATGCCGGTTTGTTTAAAATAAGCAGCGGACGCTGTGCACAGTTAGCGACAGCGGACGCAATGAACTGTGATTCTGTTACTGTCGGACCAAGTGGGAGGTGTGTATTAGACGCCATGTGCGATGTCAAATATTCCGCCTTGCCAGGACGGCTGATTCAGAGAGGTCCTGCTTCGGTCCCACCAATTATCAAATCTCTGCCTCTGTGACTTCCTCTGGAGGGGGAACATTGGTGGGATCACTTGACCCGGCATGCCGCTTCAGGCGCGTTCATAGTGGAGGAGAGACGTTATAGAGCCGTAAATGTTGCGGCATGAAATGGCGCTATGAAAGGGGCTAATGTGAGCATGCTAGCATGCTGAAGTTGGCACCACTGTGCCTCAGTACAGCTTCAGAACTGGTGTGAATGTGAGCTTCACATTTTTTCTTTGTCTTCATAGCAAAGATCAACATTTCCAAACTTCACCAAAGTACTCCGGCTTGGACTTGTCACTAGCACGACACGCTTTCAAGAAACTGGTACAGAAGGACCGTGTTTTTGCAGAGGTGTGTAACTGGAATGAATGCAGAGTGCATGAAAGGTTTTTATCCTCTCAAACTTATCTGCATAAAATATACAATGTGTTCCGGTTGAAAATGTTAACAGTAACTCAGAAGTGTTTGAAAATGATCAAATCATCCTGATATTCTTCCCTTGCTGTGCTTTCCAAACCAACAGGTTGAGGCGGCTGTGCTGCACCTGCTCCCCTCTCTTGAGGAGCAGCCAGTGGGAGTGGAGGGCTTGAGGATCTACCTGCTCCTCACTGAGCTCCTGCATGTCATCCACAGACTCAAATGGCAGCAAAACAGCACAAAGCTTGCTGAGGCGGTTGCAGCTGCTGTACTAAACTTGTCAGCTGACGACCTTAATTCTGGCAGTGGGAATTAATTGGATCCTCCTTGTTTTTTCTTTTTACCCTTTTTGTTTATGTTTGGGTCTTGAATATTTCATTATGTAAAGAGGAGAGGTACAACTCTTTTTTCTTTATTTTTTATTTTTTTTCCCACATATTTCTTATCTGTAGTAATTAACTAAATTGCTTGTGTAATTACTGTTATTTTTACTATTTATTTATATTTGTTATATTTAAAAAAATATATTACTATTATTATTATTATTATTACTATTATTATTTATTTATTATTATTATGTTTTTATTTATTTTTTTATTTTTATTATTATTATTATTATTATTATTATTTTTATATATATGACTGATTCCAGCAAAGGGAGGGGGAGGGAGTAAGCCAGAGGGGTGAGGGAGGTATGGGGGGAAGGGGGGTGGGAAGGTAGTTCAGATTCTTGTTTGTTGTTCTTCTCACATGCTGCCCACAGTGGTTTTTGATATGCTGTACAGTTGGAAGTGGGGTGGGATGTGGCTGTGTGTGGTTTGAAAGGAGAAGAAAATAATAAAAATTTGATCACAAAAAAAAACAACTTGTCAGCTGACGACCTGCAGATCGTAGGTACTGTCATGTCACATACATGCAACATCAGCAATATACTTTCATCTTATTGTTTTTGATATTACAGTATACATTCCAGTTGTAACCCTTAAGATTTTCATTAAACAAACTCAATTCTTCATACTATTTATATTTGGCACCCTGGTTACAGGCATGCCCACTTTATGCTAGTCCCATGCAGTTTGGGGCAAACAAAAAACTTACAGTCTTTCTCATGCTGTGTTGGCAGCATGTGTTATTCCTGCCGGATGTATATTGAACATTTCTGCAAACTGGGGTCCCTAAAATGCATAAATTGGGTGGAAAGCTGAGAAAATGAACTGCTGTGATCTCTCGGATAATGAGTCATGAAACTTTACAAGCGTAGACTACACACCTAGAGTTTCAAAGCACAGAGGATTGGTGGCTTTACTAGCTATATTGACAATAATGTAGCTACTGTTGACCTCCACTCACATTTAAAGAATCCAACAAAAAAACATAGGGAGGCTTTTATTGTGAAGCTCAGGAACTGCAACATATTGCTTTTAGCTTTAGACCTAAATTAGTTTTCTATGTTTTGTTTTTTTTGGCAGTGGACCATCATATCATCATCATATTATCAGTTATATAAATTAATATATATTGCATGTTTAGCTGCATTCTGCATGAAATCTGATCTTCGTTGCAATAATTACTTCAATATGTTCTTGACATTTGATCAGATGTCAAATAACTTAAATATATATACATTCTAAAATATATAAATATGTATAAATGCTAAAGTCTGACAATCTCCATGTTGTCTTCTTCAGAAGACTGGAGGTCCTCACTGTCCCCCTCCACCATGGTAGAACATGTCAATGTGTGGAAGCAGGCCTTCTCAGATGTCCTCAAAGCCTGTTCCTCGCAACTCTGGAGTCAGAAACCTGCTTCTAATCCTCCAGTCCATGTACAACGTTAGCATCAGTTATTGGTGGTATTTTCCACAAACGTCTCCTAAACCAGTATTCCTGTTCTCTCTTTCACCTGACTAATGTCACACCTGTTTTAAAGGTCAACAGCAGGACTGCAGAACCCCGAAAGATGCCAGAAAGCGTTTTTCATTTGTCGATTGACAAGGACTTCCTCCAAGAGGACCTGGAGCATTGGCCTCAGTCACAGTCACAACGCAGGGTAAAACAAAAAAAAAACATGGTTAAATAGATTTTACAACCCTGATTCCCCAAAAGTTGAGACACTGATTAAAATGTCTATTTAACAGTCAGTGTGATTATTTGACTTTTTGACACATATTCAATTTGTAAAGTGTACAAAGAGAATGTATTTAATGTTTGAATGGATAAACTTCATTGTTGGGACAGGGCATGCTGTTTCCTTGCTTGTGAACAGCTGAGCCTTTGAGGCCTTTCATACCCAATCATGATGCTATCACCTGTTACCAATGAACCTGTTGACCTGTGGACGCTTCCAAACAGGTTTTTTGAGTGTTCCACAACTTTCCCAGTCTTTTGTTTTTCCCTTGTGCCAACATTTTTTTTTAAATTTATTCATTCATTCATTGTTCGTGACCACTTTTCCCAAATGGGGTCCTGGGGGACAGCCGGGTGTGATAGTGTGACCTGGCGGGGTCCACCCTGGACAGGTCAACAGACTATCACAGGGCTGACAGCTAGACCCCCCATTCACTCCTACGGGCAACTTGGAGTCACCAATTAAACCTCAGTGCATGTTTTAGCACCAAGAACATTTCTGGAGGAAAGCAGAGCTACCAGCTTCTTCTGATCGCTCTAAAAAAAACTATTTCCTCATTTTCCTTCACAAAACACAAAAACAGACGTTCAGAAGAAGAACACAAGATGCTCAAAGTGAAGTTGGTTCAATTAAAGGAACTACTTTCTCTCTCAGTGGCATCAAAAGTCACAGGAGCAGCTGTGGTTGATTTCTCTGCTCTGATTGGTGGACGCCACCTGGCCACACACACACACACACACACACACACACACACACCCCGAACAGACACACACACACACACGCACACACACACACACACACACACACACACACACGCACACACACCATCCGTCATCTCTTATCTTGTTTTGATCTTATGTGGAAACAAAGGGATCATATTTGTTTATGTAAATATACCTGATGTTTCCCGAATATGCAAAGGATTGCTGCGTGTGAGTGTGACCTGATGTTGGTATAACACTGAGCTACTGTTCATTGTCCGTTAGTTCCAGCAGCAGCAGCCCTTATTTTATTTTATTTTATTTGCACAGTTAGAATGACATAAAATGACAAAGATAACATATAATGTAAAGTTCAGTAGAGGCAGAAAACCCAGATGGGCTGATTTATTTAAAGCCTCCACCTAAAATTTCATTAGAAAGTAATAAACTGATAATAGAAAAAACAAATGTATAACATCAACAAGTTATAATGACAATAACAAAAACAATTAAAAACAAAGATGAGCATGTTAAAAAAGTATATTTGTGTGTGAACTAGAATGTTAAAACAGCAGTTAAATGAGCTTTCAGACATCTTTTGAAGCATTTTACAGAGATGGAGTCCTTTGCCAGATGGGAAAAGCTTTTTATCCATCATTTAGTCCCTAAATTGAATAATAAATTGACCTCTGCATGTCAGAAATCTTGGAGGATGAAGATCTAAAGATTGACGTGTTGAATAAGAGTGAATCTGAGAATTAATTTTAAAATAAGTCTTAAAGTGCTTTGGAAAGTTTTCATGATCTGAATATACCTTAAAAATAAAAACACATATTTGAGAAATATTGATGTGATGAACAGAAAGTATGTGGAGTTTCTGAAAGAGGAACAGATGATCATGTGACTCAGATCTGGTTCATCCTAACAAAACGTTTCTGAACAACCAAAACTCTATGGAGTGTAGTAGGAAAGGTGCCCAAACTATATTACAATATGAAAGATATGGATACATTAAACTATAATAAAGTGTATGAAGACAGTTTGTAGTTACCAGATTACTAATCCTCTTAATTATACCAATAGATTTGCTTATTTTTTTGCTGACCCAGTGTATTTGTGCTTTCCAACTCAAGCTCTCATCAACAAAGATTCCCAGGAATCTTTGTTGATGACACTTGATTCATCTCAGCAGCTGAATTATGACTTTACAAGAGTCTCCAGAGCAGGGGTTCCCAAAGTGTGGTGCGTGGACCCCTGGGGGTGCGTGAGCTGCTGCTGGGCGGTCTGATAATGACACAATCCCCCCCCCCCCCCCACACACACACACACACACAATAAAGACGTGTATTAATCAATTAATTAGTAAATGCAGGCTATTCAATTTTGTGTAATTTTTTGTTCATTTTTGCATCTATTTTTTGGTTGTTTGGTAATTTTTACATGTATTTTTGGTCAATTTGTGTCTATTTTGATAATTTTGTGTCATCTTTGGTCATTTTTGCATCTATTTTTTGGTTGTTTGGTAATTTTTACATGTATTTTTGGTCAATTTGTGTCTATTTTGATAATTTTGTGTCATCTTTAGTCATTTTTGCATCTATTTTTTGGTTGTTTGGTAATTTTTACATGTATTTTTGGTCAATTTGTGTCTATTTTGATAATTTTGTGTCATCTTTGGTCATTTTTGCATCTATTTTTGGTTGTTTTTGATCTTATAATGAAGCGTAGAAGAAGTTATCTTCTTGTTCTAGTATCATTTTTCCAGCCTGTGTTATGATGATGGGGGTTGTGTTTTAGCTCCACGCTCGTTTAAATTTGCTGCAATTTTTGTTCAACGCAGCTCAAAATATTATAACATTTGTCCCAACTGATCTGCTTTCTGCCTCTGATCCTGAGCCTGTCATCATCCTCCACCTTTAATATGGCTATAAAAACTCTTATTGCATTTTGTTTTTTGAAGGTGTGGGGGATTGGGGGGGGGGTCAACCCGGTTGGGACATAGAAGGGGGGCACGGCTAAAAAAGTTTGGGAACCGCTGCTCTAGAGTATGATTTTTTGCCACAAAATATTATATAGTTAGATTTTTTTATATTCAGAGATAATTTATTTAATTTGAACCATGTAGTATATGAAGTTAAACAAACATTAACATTTTTAATCAGAGAACTAAAATTTGAGTGAGAATGAACTAGAGTTGTATCATCTGCAAACATTATTGGATGAAGAATATTTGAGACATTTGATAAATCATTAATATAAATAAGAAATAATAATGGTCCAAGAATCCCACTGCGCAGAGACGTCCAAACCACGTCTTTTCCAAGTCCTTGTTGCACGTCTAGTTTTGGTCCCCTCAAGGTGCAGACTGTCCCTCCAGACGTCTTTCTTTCAACGGATACTTGACGTCCACAGTACCGCCATGCAGGAGCTATTTCTAGTCCAAATATGGTCGTTGTGGACGTCTTTTCTACGTCAAATTATAACTCATTTTAGACTTTTTTTTACTGTACTGCTTTAGTTCCAATGCATAACCAAATGACGCTACAGTAAAATGAGCTGGTACAGGAAAACAGGTTCCTACCTTCTGGACACGATTCTACAGTCACATTCATAATAAATCACAATCCAATCCGGACTGTTTTTTCACCCATTTTTTATTGCACACGTCAGTTGACAATAGTTACTATGCTACTAAACAGCAGGCAGCATGAGCCTCAAGTTAGAAAAACCGTGTTAAAAAAATAAAGGTACAATACAAGTACTTCAAAAATAGGGTTAGTCCTGATTGACTATGTACAAATATAACAATATAAAATATATACTGTATATATATTATCAATAAACCCTATATACCTGTATATATTTATTTATATATCTCTTTCTGTGTCAAACTTCACAAATTCACATGATGAAAATAAATCTGGCCCTTTCTTTCTATTTTTACACAACTGGTTAATATTTTAACACACACATTCCCTTTGTGTGTTTTTTTAAATGAGTATTATTATTGATGATAAGATGCAGAAACACCGAGGACAGCAGCTACAGTGTAGAAGCAGTAAAACAACAGTGTGACAGAATCAGACCTGATGCTGTGAAACCTTCCGCTCCTTTGGCTGCATGCTTCAAATGCTCTGAAGCTCCTGATTTGTTCCTCAGCGGCCAAACTGTCAAACTGCATGACTCCATCTGCAAGAACATAAAGACAAATGAAGAAATAAGTGCTGGAGCCGCGGAGCCACAACCGGCTGGAAATAAAGCCTCGATCGGTAACAAGAAAGACGGCCATTGTTGTGAGGTAGCTCGATGCTAACTTCCATTAGCGTTAGCGGTTAGCATCCGCTGCTAAAACCCTCCTGCTCGTTAACACCGGAGGCCTGTTGCCGGTAACGGTCGTATAACGGCCCACGGCTCCGGATTTATTTCTCGCTGGTTTCGTTGCACATTAAACAAAATCGGCCGTGTTCAAAAGCTAACGTTAGCAGATGTAATGCTAACTGTAGCAACAACAAGTTTGAGGTATATTAACACAATAAAGCTAAAACGGCAAACGCTATAAATACATAAATGAACATTAAATTAACTTATGGGTCTATGGGCCGACCGAACTTACCTGCAATGTAGTGGACGCTGATTTTCGGATTGCTGTGTGTTGTTGTAGAGGTGGAAGGTGCTCAGAGCCACGCGGACATTTGAATTTCACCGGCTCTTATGACGTACCTTGATGACGCAATGCCTCAGCCAATCACAATGGCGTTGACTGTAACACACCCCCCCCCCCCCCCTCCCCCAAAGACACCTTTATTGTTGTAATAAACAGAATAACACTATTTTAGAAAAGAAAAACAGGAAAATGTAAACAAGCAAATATATTACTTTTATTCAAAAATAATGTTTAATCACAAAATATGTCATCATGTCCATACTACTACTACTACTACTATTATGATGATGATAATAATAATAATAATAAATTATTATTATTATTATTATTATTAATAATAATGTAAATAAATAAATTACATCATGTCAAATCCCTTCCCGTCTTAGACGTCGAAATAAGTGACCTAGCCCGACGTTCAAATGTTCAACTGCATGTTGACGTCCAAGTGGGGTCATGATTAGACGTCCAAATAGCAGACCTAGTTTGCACGTCGTGAAGTGGTCCAGAATTGGTCTTGGACCGACGGACGCCATATAGACATGATGTGCACGTCTATCAGACGTCTAATGTTTGGTGGGATGGATCCCTGTGGGACCCCACAAAGTAATGTAGCTTTGTTGGAGTAGCATCCATTAATACAAACACACTGTCTTCTGTTTGAGACATCGTTCTTTAACCATTCAAATGTAACATCATGAAAACCATATCTAAGCAGTTTTTTCAATAAAATATGATGGTTGACTGTATCAAAAGCTTTTGACAAGTCAATGAATGTACTACAGATAAATTCATTATTTTCTAATGCAGAGGTAACTTTGTCAATCAAATGAAGCAAAGCCATATAAGTGGAAAACCGGAAACCATACTGATGTTTGTAAAGAATTGAATTAGAATCTATATGAGAAAGGATCCTTCTGTATATGATTTTTTCTAATATTTTTGAAAAACATGGCAAAATAGAAATGGGTCTATAATTATTAAAACAACATGGATTGTCCGCTTTAAACAGAGGAATAACTTTGGCAACTTTTAAATCCTCTGGTACAACGCCTGTTGACATAGACAGAGAAAAAATGTAAGCCAGCGGCTGCAAAACTGACGGCTTGACCTGTTTCACAAGCGATGCAGAAATATCATCATGGCCAGCTGATGATGTTTTTAGTTATCAATAATGTCACTTATTTCTTGAACATCAGGAGGCTTAAAGGAAGAAATAGAAGGATAGTTTCCTGTAATGAAATCCAGTGGATGACCGCTGCTAGCAGGAACTTTACTAGCTAATTCATATCCAATGTTAACAAAAAAATCATTGAATTTTTGAGCTATATCAAATGAATTATTAAAAGAATTGTCACCATCTAAAAAGATTGAAGGTAACTCTGGTAGGTCTTTTTTTCCTCTATGCAGCAGCTGATTTATAACTTTCCATGTGGTTTTAGTATCATTTGAACACCTCTTTAATTTTTCACAAAAATATTTCTTTTTTGCAGATCTAATGGAGTGAGTATATTTATTTCTGTAAGATGTATAAACACCGTGAGTAAGGGGTGTAGGATTTGAGACATATTTTCTGTACAGTTTATTCTTTTTCTTCAGCAGTTTCATCAAATCAGCTGTAAACCGGCTTACTAAAGTCCTGACTGTGATTCCTAGTAGAGCTGCCTACTGGAAAACATTCATTGGAACTAAAGCTAATAACTTTCATAAAATGTTGATATGCAAAATGAGCATTTTTTTCTTTATATACATCATTCCATGAAATACTGGCAAGCATATCTTTAAATTTAGAAATATTTGACTTGCTCATATTTCTTTTGTACAACTTTTTCTTATTTTGTTTAGTTTTATTAGACTTGATTAAAGAGTATTGGAATATAGGGAAATGATCTGACAAATCTAAATACAAAACCCCAGATTTCATTCCTTCACTTAAGTTGTTTGGTATCAATCAGAGTTGCTGAATTTTCCTTTATTCTTGTAGATTTATGAATAAGAGGGAAAAAGTGACTAGAATAAAGAATATTGAGAAAATCTGTGGTTAATGTATCTAAATTATTTTTAAAGAGGTTTATATTGAAATCTCCTAAAATATAACAAAGTTTTTCCTCCTTGTTTATCAAATCAAGAGAACAGGACAAAATGTCATTAAAATCTTTGACAATAGAGTCAGGTGGGCCATAAATAACACCAACTAAAACATTTTTCCCACTAAAGACACCAGAGAGCTCTACAGAAACAGATTCCCCCTCAGCCCTCGGTGACTTCAGGGAAAGATCATCCCTCACTTTAAATTCATAGTCAGCAAGAAGAACCAGAGATAGCCCACCTCCTCATCTATTCTCTCTGACGTAGTGAACTGAATTGTAATTTGGTAATTTAAATATTTCTCTAGAATCTTCTGTAAGCCGTGTTTCAGATAAAGCAATAACAGAGAAATTATGTTTAAGTAAGGATAAATAATGAATACATTTGTCATAGTTGCAAGGAAGACTTCTGCTATTCAAGTGAAGAGTGGAAAATATATTAGAAGGCACAGAAAGAAATAAGTCATTAAACTGAGTTTCATCATAAAACCTGCAAAGGTTAGTGACCTCTAATGACAAAAAAAATGTATATCAGGGTCAACATCAAACTTGTAAGAGTCAATTGCAGAGGAATGAAAAGGCTTAAAAATCTGGTGATGAGGATGAGATGTGTTGCAGTCGTCCATACAGTGTAAATGTGATGTAGTGTGGATATGTCATTAAAACCAGAGTAGTGTATCAATGAGACATGGTGGGCACCACTAGGGGTTGGCCCTCCTTTGTTGTGGAGGGTTGTGAGCAGGTGGATGGACAATAAGTTTGTCATATCTCAAATATGCAATGTCAGCTCTCTCTCCAGCTGCCTTCATTGCAGGAGGAGATCTTTCCTTCTCTGTCGGACGCTTTCAGGAAAATCCTCCTTGATGAAGAAGCCGGAGCCCTTCAGGTTTTATCTTTAGTTTGTCCTTCAGCCGCAGGAATCTGACCACAATGGCTCTGGGCTTTCTGATGCTGTTCCCGGCTTCCCAGTCCTGTGAGCCCAGTCCAGCTCCATTTTCAAGTGATCCAGTTGTCATTTTTCACCAAATAGTTTTCTCACTTTTTCTTCAGATTCAGACACCTTGTCTTTCACAGACTCTTTGACGCCGTCCACAACAATATTATGCCGTCTTGTCTTCAGTCTTGTCTGAGACTGAAATCAAACTTTTACAAATTGTGTCCAAGTCGGTTCTGGTTTCATTACAGTTCTTGGACAAAGTGCAACAAGAGATTTTAACATCATCAAATTCCTTTTGGGTCATTTCCAGACTCACCTTGAAATCAAAAACTTGCTTTGACAGATCATCTATCCTCTTATTAGAGGAGTCAACTATGATCTGTACACAAGATTTGAAGCTTTTTTCTTGTTGTTCAAGCAAAGTTCTGTAAAAGTCCTTTTGCTGATCCAGTAATTCACGCATTTGAGCCATGGAAACATCTTCCTCCGTGTTGTGATTGGAAGCTTTAGGTGGCATTGTTTGGTGATGGAGGCCTACTAGGCCTGAAGATTGTGCAGTAGAGTCCCAGTCCCAGAAACACTTCACAAAAAAACTAAAAATAGCTACCAGTTTTACTGTAGATAATTGATTAGACTCTTATTACTTCAAAACAGTAGCAGATATTTGAGTTCTTAGGGAGGATTCCTGAGATTTTTGTTGGATTTTGTTGGATAAAACCAGCAGGTGTGTGTGTCCTCTCTCTCCAGCACTAATTCGTGATTTCGAGTTCTTTTGCAACTGCCGTTGGCGTCCCCTGTTGGATTTCTGAAAGAATGCAGGCTTAAGGCACTTCCAGGTTTTTCCTTCATTGCTCAGGTTATTGGCTACAGTCCAGAAGAAGGGCTTCTTGTGGTCTTTTTCTGAAACTCCAACTGATTTATTGCATATTGTGCTTCATTTTAATATGACAAATGATGATAAAACTCTAGTAATTAGGGCCTCGGGGCAATCTCCCCAGCACTGGTCCATACAGCAATATCTGTAGGGACCAGTGCTGCACTACTGTTATACTGTGGATTTCTTCTTATTCCTCTTCCGGACGCAATTTCGTCCCGCTACTAGTCAAATTATATATCAAAACGTGCGGTTTAGAGAGTGTTAAAGTTAAGATACGCTGCAGTAAACTATAGTGTTTTTAGTCCTGATTTAAAGGAGCTGACCTCACATCTACAGGTAGATTGTTCCAGGTGAGGAGCAGAATAACTAAAAGCTGCCTCACCTGCTTAGTTCTTGTTCTTGGGACATGCAACAAGCCAGTTCCAGAGGACCTAAGGGGTCTGGATGCTGCATAGAGAGGGAGCAGATCAAGCAGGTCAGTTTTTGAGCAAGGCTCCTAACCCCCCACGCAGCTCCCCGGGTGCTCCGGATGCTGCATGCTGTGTTCACTTGTGTGTCAAAAGGATGGTTAAATGCAGAGTTTGCATTTCCCCATTGTGGGATTAATAAAGTAATTCATAATGAAACTCTTATCATTGTTATTCTTATTAAAAGCTAAATTCTCAGGAAAGAACATTAATCTTTATGTGTCATATTATCAGCAAGTATACCCAAAATAAAAAGAGCTGATCTACGTTAAAGTTGATCCCCAAAACCTAAAAGTATTTCATTTTAATCCTCCCTCTCTCTCTCTCTCCCGTCCAGGTACCGCCTTTGGCCCACAGCTTGTCATCTGTAGTCTTGTTTTGACCTTATGTGGAAACAAAGGGATCATATTTGTTTATATAATTATACCTGTTTTTTCCCGAATATGCAAAGGATTGCTGCGTGTGTGACTGTGACACGATGTTGGTATAACACTGAGCTGCTGTTCATTGTCCGTTAGTTCCAGCAGCAGCAGCCAGTCTGAAGAGTCTTCCTCTCATGAAGCCAGAGAGACAACAAGATGCTGATGATTTTTCTTCTCCTCAAGTCTGCACCAGGTAAGTCTTTCTCTTCTTTTAGATTCACACTACATTGATGTATCACAACTCTTTTATGATGCCCTTCAGTTACATTATAACTGATGGAGAGACTAAAACTGAGCTGATCTCCTTTTTAAAAAGCAGGAATCAGTCACATCTCTCATTGTTCTGAGAAATCTTTTAGAGATAAATCAGTTCAAATATGCTCAGTTTTTCACTGCTGATACCTGCACTGATTAAACCTCTGAAGTCAGGAGATTTAGGTTCATAATAGTCAACTTCCTGCATTAATGTCTGTCTGTGTTCAGCATCTTCCAGTCTGTCCTTACATCACATGCATGGCTCCTTTTTCTACACACAAACTAGCTATCAGTCACATTTTACGTTTTATTTTAATTAACAAAGTATAAAGCTGCCAGGAACCCAAAATACTAACAAAAGATGCAGCTTTCTATGGAAATGTACCATTTTTAAAACCATTTATACACACAAAAACAGCAGAAATATAAATAATAAAACTATCTAACAGTCTATTTGCATGTAAATTAAAAAATAGTAAAAGTTTTCATTGTAGAAAAAAAATTCACATCTTAAAAATGGTCTAGAAACATAAATGTGACACTGTGAAAACTCCTGTGATTTCACTTAACTGGCTTTCTCAGCTTGTCTACATATCATATATAAATAGTTATACTGTACATAAAATATGTGTATTATCAATAAATAGATGGAGTCCAGAGGGTTAAACTCACTAATTTTTTGTTGCCGTGCGGAGCCCTCAGGCAAAACACTTTGTTATACAAAGTGGCGTTCAGTCCCAGCGAGGCAAGAATCCTTGGCTTTTTAAAACTTTTTACCCTTTTATTTGTCTTTTCTATCTCTAACTCTGTTTTTGGATTGAGTTTTTATGACTATTTTATTGTTTTACTGTTTTTAGAATTTTATTGTTTTTATTTATTACTATATTTGTGTATGATTGTATTCTATTTTAATAACTGTACAGCACTTTGGTCCACTGAGGTTGTTTTAAATGTGCTCTATTAATAAATAGACTTTGGCTTTTTTAACTTTGACTTTAGCTATATTAGACTATTCAGACCCCTCTAGAGACTCTTGTTCAAAAAAGCCAGCCGTCTCTATATAATGTAGTTCTCCCATATTCTGATATTTACGGTAAATTCACTGAAACCGCTCCAAGCTAGCTGACATGAAGGATAAACACTTTATTGTCATTCTTTATCACCTTTTTTCAGTATAAAACTGTTACCAGCAGAGAGGATATGGAATAAATAAATGAATAAATATGGAAATACGATTGCTTGCATGATATTCACAGAACTGTTCAATTTATTTTGTAATAATATCACATTATATTAAAATTAATAAAAATTAAACTGTAGTTGACTGTTTCCAGTCACTAATTCCACCGCAGGTTCATTCTACATGACTTCAGTTTTATTCTCACAAACTTACAGGAATTTTCACTGTGGAAATTCATAATAAAATGCATTTGAATATTAACTGTACAGTAAAATATTACATTATATATTTTTTTAAATCATAAAAATTAAACTGTCTGATTCCAGTCACTTCACTGCAGGTTCATTCTACAGGACTGCAGGTATATCCTCACACATTTACAGGAATTTTCACTTTGGAAATTCATCATAAAATGCACTTCAATATTTACTGTACATTAAAAATTTTACATTAAAAATTAATTAAAATTCAACTATCTGTTTCCAGTCACTAATTCCACTGCAGGTTCATTCTACGGGACTGCAGGTATATCCTCACACATTTACAGGACTTTTCACTGAGGAAATTCATAATAAAATGCATTTGAATATTTACTGTACAGTAAATATTAAAGTGCATTTTATTATGAATTTCCACAGTGAAAAGTGCTGTAATTTTGTGATAATATACCTTAAGTGCCATAGAATGAACCTGCAGTGAAATTATTGACTGGAAACAGACAGTTTAATTTTTATGAATTTTTAAAAATATAATGTAATATTTTACTGTACAGTTAGTTGAAGTGCATTTTATTATGAATTTCCACAGTGAAAAGTGCTGTAATTTTGTGATAACACACCTTAGGTGCCATAGAATGAACCTGCAGTGAAATTAGTGGTCATTTAATGTAATAACAGTTACAGATACACACACACACACACACACACACACTGGTCATTTAATGTAATATCAGTTAAAGATACACACACACACACACACACACACACACACTGGTCATTTAATGTAATATCAGTTAAAGATACACGCACACACACACACGCACACACACACTGGTCATTTAATGTAATAACAGTTACAGATACACACACACACACACACTGGTCATTTAATGTAATAACAGTTAAAAATACACGCACACACACACACACACACTTGTCATTTAATGTAATAACAGTTAAAGATACACACACACACACACACACTGGTCATTTAATGTAATAACAGTTAAAGATACACGCACACACACACACACACACTGGTCATTTAATGTAATAACAGTTACAGATACACACACACACACACACACACACACACTGGTCATTTAATGTAATATCAGTTAAAAATACACGCACACACACACACACACACTGGTCATTTAATGTAATAACAGTTACAGATACACACACACACACACACACACACACACTGGTCATTTAATGTAATATCAG
>NC_081540.1:20095592-20128092 GCF_030273125.1 Centropristis striata
TCAATGTACCGAATGTGTTGTTATGAACCATCATTTTTTTATTGTCATTTTTTTCAGCTGTGCTGTTATTCAGTCCATTCCAAGTGGAGCCACCAGCACCTTCGACTGTGGAGGGATGGTAGGTCGGTTTGTCTACGTCTATCTCATTGGCCGGGTCCCATTGACGATGTGTGAGGTCGAAGTGTTCGGACGTAAGTAACCCAAAGCATCATGTCATGACAAATGTTTTTTTTTTCCTATTTCTCAATAGATGATAATATTTTGATTTTAAACACAGAATTTTGAAATGGCCAACTGGAATCAGGAAAACTCTTTGTTCGTCTTTGTTGCAACATCTCCAAAACACACATATTGTTGGTCATATTTTCCAGAGCTTGCTGCTCCTTGGCCCTCCTACAGCGCGGTGGTGAAGGGCAGAGATATAGTCGTGGTGGAGAAGAAGCTATGTTGGTCGGATGCCCTGTTCTATTGCAGGGATTTCTACTGGGACCTGCTCAGCATCCACAGTGAAGAGGAGCAGAGGGAGGTGGAGGAGGTGCTGAGAAGCATTTCCTTCCCCCTCAACAAACATGTTTGGTTGGGACTGCGCAGGTACTGTGTCTAATAAGGTCCTTTTCACCAAATCTGGACCCATTTATTTTCTTTTTTTGTTGTAGGGTTACATAAGTAAGTTTACATTCAGTACGTTTACATGACACAAATTATTGCCTTAACCCTTGTGCCTTCCTCGGGCATTTTTGTACATTTTTCTCTTCTTTTTTTTTTTCATTTGTTAACCATTTTGGCTGTGTTACAGCTTGAGGCATGACTTTTTGCAGGAACTTTTCTATTTAGTGAAATTTTTCATTGACAATCCATTGTCATTAACCCTTACATGTCTTTTGTACTCCATTGGTGCATTTACTACCCTCTCGCCACCCTCGTGGCCAAAAACGTCCACGCACGCACACAACTGCTATAAAATCACCATACATCAATATTTTTTTCAGATTTTTTTTCATAAATCTCTTAAACAACTTCAGACTTGTTCAAAACTATCAAACATTAAATAATTTTCAAAAGTTTAACCCTTTATATGCCAGTTTATAAATTCAAAATTTTCCATAATTTCTTCCAAAAAAACACACAAAAAATGATTTTTTTCCCATAAAATAAATAGTAGGAAGCTGTCATTTTGGTGGTGATTAGAGTCTTGGATATGTCAAAGATTAGCAACAAAATTGATTTGAATGCATTAGTATTTTTTATGTAATGCCAAATACTCCATCTGCCGTCCCTCGTGGACAAAAACGTCCACGCGCAGTAAAACTGCTATAAATTTTTTTAAAGAGATTTATGAAAAAAAATCTGAAAAAAATATTGATGTATTTTTATTTTATAGCAGTTTTAGTGTGCGTGGACGTTTTTGTCCACGAGGGTGGTTAGAGGTAGAAAATTTGAGGGAGGCACAAGGGTTAATCCGACTATAACTGGACAACTGAAGTGCATGTAAACATGTTAGTCCGACTAATGTCAGAGTTCTCCAACTCCGATTAGGACACCCAGATAATGCGATTGGAATTGGATTTTCACCGGAATGTATGACAAGACAACGCTGCCACAATGCTGAAAAAAACGGCCACAGTAATTATGGTCGAAGCAACGGACGAAGTAGGGTGATCTAGTAGTATAAAGAGCAACAAGGTCCGCGTATGGAGGAGGTTGGGGTGGATGGATGGATCAAATAAACATGGATTTTTCATCCAGGAGCCTAAACTTAGTAGCTTTGGAACCTAAACAAGTTGTTCCATTTCTAACCTAACAACACTTGATCACTGCTTGACAACTACAGCACACTGTCAGGTATACAAGAGTAAAATGGGATGTAGTTGTTAGAGGAGTGGGGAGTATTATATTCAGTTTCACAGCTAATTATGAAAAGCTGCAATAAAATATGTTGCTTATTCTCAAGTCACATTTGAACAATCTTGATTCTTCCATTTCCAAAGACAATTCACTCGCTGTAGTTTGATAACAGGGCGATTTATAACCCCACTGCACCACCAGACAACCATCTGGTACGTTAACAACAGGCCATTAAAGGAGCAATAATAATCAAACAAAAGTCACAGTCAATAAGCTCAGATTGTGACAAAGTGCCATATTAATCGAAAGGACCCACCTCTACAAGGGAATAACTGCCGTGTTTTATAGTTTCCACTGTTGGGGCGACTACATTTCATAACCTTGGGCTGTTTTGTTCCAGTTGCTGACGGTCGGTACATTAAACCTAGCTGGGTAGATGAGAGCACAACATAGAAAGCTTGTGTCATTCGTCACTTAACCCTTTATCAGGCAAAGAACTATATTTGGTAACTTCAGGTAATATTTCTAGAAAAAAGTTGCAAATTTACTAGATTAAAGTGTCAAATCTACAAGAAAAAAAGTTGCAGATTTAAGAGATTTAAAGTGGCAATCTGTGCGAAAAAAGGCGCAGATTTACAAGAAAAAAGTGGGAAAAAAGCAACTTTTTTCTCCCAGATTCTCCACTTTAACCCTTAACAGGGCACTCATTGAAATACTTGCAAATTCCAAATTTCAACCCTAGAGAATATTGGAGGATATTACATACAGCTAGAATGTGTAAAGAAAACATACGAAAATAATATTTTGAGAAAAAAGTTGACGAGATTGAAGTGGCAAATCTACGAGAAAAAAATGTGCAGATTTATGAGATTTAAAGTGGTGAATCTGCGAGAAAACAGTTGCTTTTTCCCCACTTTTTTCTCGTAAATCTGCTACTTTTTTCACGCAGATTTGCCACTTTAAATCACTTAAATCTGCAACTTTTTTTCTTGTAGGTTTGCCACTTTAATCTAGTAAATTTGCAACTTTTTTCTCTAAATATTACCTGACTCTAACTACCAAATATAGTTCTTTGCCTGATAAAGGGTTAAACGTTTAAATATCAAGACATCCTTTTCAGGTACGTGATGGGCAGTAAATGGTTTTGGATGACTGGAACTTCCATGGACTACAGCAACCTGGGGACAAAGTCCACCTGGCAGAATACCAGTCCCTGTGGTGGCATTGGCACCAGCGACCACTTCCACTGGACGGATCTTCCATGTGGAGATCACATTCAGTTCATCTGTTTGACAGGTGAGGGATTCTAAAGTTGTGATTGTCTTTCAGTGCTGGTTGATAAGTGTGGTGCAGGACTACAGGCCCTGTGATTCTGGGGGCAGCAAACACTCCTTGAGCAGCGACACAGGAGGCTTTATACATCTTTTTATTTTATTTTTTACATATACTTACTTACTTTACATATAGATACTTACAAACACATGGAAACAAAGTTGTTGTCGAGAGGCCTGAAGGCTGCTATAAAAGCAACATGGTGCTGTAGGCTGATCATCTCCATGCCACCAAGTATTAATGCAGTAATTCATGCAAAAGGAGCCCAACGTAGTATTGAGTGTATAGAAATCAAGATACTTTTCAGAAGCCTGACATTTGTGTTTAGAATATCCTTTTTTTAATTGATCTTATGTAATGTTCTAATTTTCTGAGACACTGAGTTTTGTGTTTTCATTATCTCTACACTACAAAAAAGGCAAATTGTATTTTTTGGCCTAAAACAGTGATTTAAGTTGGTAAAACTTGGAAATATAAATGATTGACATTTAGGGCAATAATGTAAGTTAGCACAACAAAGGAAGCCAGTTGTCTGCTCAAAAACAAGTTGGTGAGTTGTTGTTATTTATATCTTTAAGTTGGGGTTCACAACAAGGGACAATAGTTCTGCTAACTCTTATTTCTTTGTTGTGAAATGTGGGAAAGCGGTGAAATTCGGTCATTAGCGAAAGCTAGCGGCTAACTGATGCTAGCGGCTAACTGATGCTAGCGGCGCTGCTTGTTACAGCTACAAGAGTAGCCATTAGCGTATCAATGCTAACTCAAAATTGTGGTCGCAACATTAGCTGACATTTATTTCATAGCGACGTTACAATCGAGCCAATTCAGCACATTGCAGAAGTTAGCAGAAGTAAGGATTAAAAGTTATAATAACTTACAATGTAAAATTAAAAGTTAGTAGGACTACAACTTACAGTTGAGTTGACAAAAATCTGAATTCAGAGTTGAGCAGACTCAAAAAGAAAACTTAAAATATTTAGTTTAATTGTCCAACTTAAAATTTTATCGAAGTTTGTTGCCTTGAAATTTTGAGTTCACCCAGCTTTTCTTTTTTTGCAGTGTAAGCCAGAATCATCAAAATTACAAGAAATACAGGAAATATTTCACTCTATGTGTAATGAATCTATATAATATACGAGTTTCACTTTCTGAAATAATTGACAAAAAATATTGAACTTTTTCATGATATTCAATTTTTTTTAGATGTACGTGTACTGCTACTTCACTTAATATGAGAATAATCTGTGCAAACTTTCCCCCTTTCTGTTTATTAACATGACCCTTCACCCCTTCTTCCCCTGTGTCTTTCCAGAATATCAGACTGATGACAAAAGGGTGATGTTCTTCAGCAGCAAAAGACCATAAAAACACCATGAAGAGAAGACAATGCAGCTTTCAAAATAAGAGCACAGTGTGTTAACACCACAGAATTTATTCATTGATTGATTGTCTTTATTTTGAACATGCAAGCAATATAAAAAAAACAAGTTTAAATATTAATAGATGAATAAATAAAAAACAAAACAAAAAAGCAAAAAAATTGAAAAAACAGACACTTTCTGCAAGCTCGAAAGGGGGGAGGAGGAAGTAAAAAAACTTATTGAGTCCCCCTTAACGGGTCAGTATATACATACATATATGAATAATCAATATAGTCACATACAAATATTATATATATACATATACTATAAACAATTTATATTACATTGTGAATACCTATACATGTATATTGTAAATTACTATATATATATATATAAATATTATAAACATAAATACAATTACAGTCTACATATGTCCATGTTACAGAGGCTTTTCTGAATTTCTGTACTTCGTAAAGATGGTGTCTTTATATTTGTTTTTGAACTGTCTTATATTTTGGCTTTTCTGTACTTCCACACTTAAGTTTAGCTGTCCCCTTAGCTTATTATTATTATTATTATTATTATTATTATACCCTCCCTCCCGTTCAGAAAACATTGCCTGTATGTTTTTTGGTAGCATATTATTTCTGGCTTTGAAGATTGTTTGGGCAGTTTTCAATTCAACCAGATCAGGAAATGTGAGAGTTTTGGACTGTATGAATAGTTGATTAGTATGTTCATGATAAGTTACATTATGGATTATTCTAATGGCTCGCTTCTGAAGAATACACAACGGATGTAAAGAGCTTTTGTATGTGGTTCCATAGATTTCTGAACAGTAATGCAAATATGCTAATATTAATGAGTTATAAAGAATATGCAGTGATTTATTATTCAGGAAGTGCTTAGCTTTGGACAGGACTGAAATGCGTCCTGATAGTTTGGTTTGTATGTGTTTTATATGAGGTTTCCAGCAAATTCTGTCGTCAATGGTTACCCCTAGAAATTTGTTTTCATATACCCTTTCTAAGTTTATGCCCTCTATTTGTACCTGGATGTTTTCCAATTTTTTACAGTTTCCAAATATCATAATTTTGGTTTTATTTAGGTTTAGAGATAACTTATTCCTGTCAAACCAGTTTTTTAGTTTACTAATCTCTGTGATCAATATGGACAGAAGTTGCTGCAAATTTTCCCCAGAAACCAGTATATTTGTGTCATCTGCAAAAAGTATGAACTTCAGACATTTCAATACATTGCAAATATAATTTGTGTACAAGTTAAATAACGTTGGTCCCAGCACTGACCCCTGCGGAACCCCACACACGATGTCCAAGCATTCTGACTTACATCCATCCATCATCACAAATTGTTGCCTTCTCTCTAAATAGATTCTCACCCAATTCAAAACTACCCCCCGGATCCCATATTGTTCTAGTTTTGTAATTAATATATTGTGATTTATTGTATCAAATGCTTTTTTTAAGTCTATAAATGTCCCGATCGCAAATTTCTTATTGTCCGTGGAGTTCTGTGAGTTCTGTTAAGGCTAGTGCTGTTGATCGGTTTGCTCTGAAACCATATTGACTGTCGGTGAGTAATTTGTATTTATCTATGAATTTGCATAATCTATCATTTACAAGAATACTGTCAAAATAATATGCACTAAATAAAACATACAATAGCCTTTATTCTCCTTTACAATATTTCATTAAAATAAGCAATGATTAAAATCAGTGCTGCCACGCAGCAAGTCACGCCCACCTCTACCAGGAGAGAAACACAAAAACCAACCCCCAGACTCCACACACACCACAGGTTTGAAACCAAAAGAAAAGATATCAGATTTGTTCAGATCAGATTTGCTTCCAGTGCAATTAATGTACAGCAAAAGGACACATGACAACTGTGGTAAATCCAGGGGCACCCCCCTTTCACCCACAGTGGCTGGTCCTTTAAAACATTTACTGGAGAATAGTGAAGCACACTCAGTGGAAATGAAACCAAAATAAAACACAAAATATCTCAGTACACTGATAACTGAATCAGTATTGGAGAATAAATTGCAAGAAATGTTGGGCAAGAATATAAATTCAGGCAGATTGTGAGTCAAATATCCATTAAAAAAATGCTTTTAGCCTTTTCAAAAATCTATTATAATATAACTTTGACCAATGGGGTAAAAATAGACTGCATTTAAAACGGCTGCAATTTGCTATATAAATATATATTTGCAATACAATGAATGGACTAAATTTAAACATGCTCTCTATGCATCTAAAGCAACCTCTCTGCTGTTTAAACGTTAAACCTGTTGCTGCAACATGCAGAGACAACACACTACACTGTGAAAACAGCTGACAGGACTTCTGACAAATCCCCCCTCTTTTATTTATTTTATTTATTTATTTATTTTTTAACTGGCCTTCAAGACAAGTTTCACTCTGTCTTTTATAATTTTGTCACCAACGTCAAGGCCAGAATGTTGTGCTATTTTTAACAGCTGCTCTTTTGTGCAGAAAGCCAACAAGCTTGACTAAAAGGAGAAATAAGAAATATAGAACAAAATAATAAAAAAATAAAAAATAACTCATCAACACTTGTCATACTTGGGTGTGTGCAAAAAATCAATACACAACCAGCCAAACACTATGGCCTGGACAGTAAACAAGGCTCCCCTCTAGCTGACTACCTGACCATTACTGTCTAGCTAATCTCAACCCTAGTCTTCATGTGGATGACCAGCGGCGGGTAGTTATACACTGAAACTCATGGCGAGGTGAAGCAACCAGAAACTGGTCAACCTCCCCTTGACCATGATGTGCCCCCGAGACGAAATGCTCTAACCAGAGTCACCACAGCACTAGTAAAACAGACAATAAGACCAAACCCAAAGGGGTAACGCCACTTGGCCTCACAGGGGAACATTTGTTTACATTACAGTAACAATTATACTACGCTTCAACACAGAGCAGGAAAAAACTCCTCCACCCAAAGCACAACTCATAAAGGAAAACAATCAGGCCTGAATGAGAGACAACACCAGGCGACCTTGGAGCCTCTGTCTCTCTGCCTGCCTCTCTTTTTCTTTCCACACTGAAAAATAACTCAAAAGATTTACTCGAAAAATTTAAGAACACTTTATATATCTGTACATTGTAAAAAAACAAAAAACAATAGCTACTCAATAAAAAATGAGGCAACAGATTGCACGCAATATAATGAATTAAATCTAACTATGTTACAAGTTGAGTTAATAACAACTTAACAGGAAGTGCCTGTCAATTAGAAACAGACAAAATTCTCTTGATTTAGAATTACATACACATAAAGATTATATTTAATATGATCAAAAAAAGTAGAATCCATTTTTATATTAAAGTTACTTAAACAACTGCCTCAAAATCAAGGACACATTTATATTGAATACATTTATCAAATATATTAAGTAAAACAAATTGACTACAGAACAAGTCAAATAATCACCTTTGACTTTGTAAAAATCAAATACAATAAAAACTGAGCAGGTAAAAATTTAACTAAAGCAGCAGCTGGCAAAGCTGTTGTACTGGACATAAATATTTCATTAAATTGTGTAGGTGTCCCAATTATTTTGTACTTATTACAGATCTGGAATAGTGCTTTTCAAATATGTAGTGAAAAAACGTATAACCCTCTGAAACAGAGTTTCAACATTCATTACAGAAATCACACACTCAGACACTCAAGAAGGTTTCACTCACACAGACATGCTCAGAACAACTTCTGGGGGAAGGTCAAGACAGAAACAGTCTCTTAAACTTTGAGCAGTGGTGTGAGGATTATTCATACCCTTATTTAAATGGAAAAACATACAAACAAAACCAAAAAAAATGTACAAAAAATTTGTACTAACAGTAAATTAAAGATGTATCTCCAGCAAAAGGAATCTAAAGTAAGACTTAGTATATTTTTTAAAAGAAAAATATCCAAATTTTGAGTACAAACAGGGTAGTGACCGGCCTTGACCAGTGTGTGGATACTTCAACCTATATTTTTGTATGTATAACACATAGTAATGTCGTAATTAAACTTATTATTACCATTATTAACCTACACCACCTGTTACCATTCCCCCCACACACACAAGCACACACACACCCACGCAGCACCACCTACTTTTCATCTTACACACCTGTTTTCACCCCTATATTTTGTGAAGACATGCTCTTTAAATTTGATTTTGAAGTGTTTACTGTTTGAACATTGTTTTAATTCTTCACACATCCCATTCCATATTTATACTCTGCTGAATGAAATGCAAAACCTTTTTTCTATGATAAATATGTTCAGATAAATTACTTTGCCACACATGCTGAGTCACAGATTGTATTGGCCCATTGCCCCGTGTTATGAACCAGACTGAGAAGCTTCTACAACATTTATAAGAAATGTTGCGCTCAATCTCTGGGAGTTTAACTCAGTTCGCACACAGTTTTAAATACAATCTTGACAGAGTCATCAATAGTATAAAACAAACCTCCCACAATTCCCCACAGACAATTCTCAGAGTAGACACACCAGACGTGTGTTCTTTAAATTCACTCTATGAGAACAGACCCAGCCCATACATTTCACCCCTTCATGGATTACTCTGATTGATTATTATATAAACACACATGTTATAAAAACTTCTTGATTAGAACAGTCTTAATTAAAACATCTTGATTAGAACAATATTGATTAGAAAAATACAGCGAGACACTTTGCCTCCTGTTTTTTGGCTGGATTTTCTAAAAAGAAAATCCCCCTTTAAAATCAACACAGAGAACCGTATTCTCTGTCTTCAGGCTGGATTAAAATCATGTAATCCACCTTTTCTGCAATTTATACAGCGGACTCTCAGCGGATCCCTGTTTTTCGGCAAGACTTGTCCAGTCTTCCTTTTCCAACATAGGCCTACAGCGGGACCGTATCCCCTGTTTTCGAGCTGGACATACCCTTCTGTCCCCTCTTTCCTTCTATTTTTATTTTATTTTATTTTAATTTTTTTAATTAAAATATATATATATTTTTTTTTTTAAATAAGTCAATACATTTTCTTGACATATTGTATTTCTAACTATGACATCTGTTTTCTATTGACAACAACTCAATTTTGCAATTAGGTCAATTTGCACAGATTTTATTAAAAAGGTTTGTGCTCACCTTCCTTTTGATCAGGGTACCCTGCTGTTGTCAACAAAGTCTGGATGTCAGTTGTATCAGCAAGAATTCAGGTTGTTATCTATTTCCAACGAGAAATACAGGTTAAATTTCAGATCAAGCATATATAAAAAATTAATTTAATACTCACGTCTTCCAGCTTCCACTCCCCATCACGTCAGGGTCACCATTTGTTAGAAAAATTGCATGAGGAAACCTTGAAAATTGATAATCTGTCACCAATAGAAAAAACCTCACCATTTTTCTGCGCAGATCGTTGATGGGGAAATGAAGAGCTGGAGACGTCCAAGTTTCTCAGTTTAACAAAAGTTTATTACAATATGTCAAAAAATGTGCACTTTACAGAGATTCTCCGGGTTCAAACATACAAACAGATGGGTTTCAGTTCGTGAAGTCTGAACCACGACTCTCTCCCTGAACCCATTAAAATACTAACATTTGTTTACAAAACATGCTGGTCGATTTCCTCCAGGAAGTCCCGCCTTCTTGATCGCTGATTCGCCAGTTTTAATCAATACAAAGCGGCACGTCATGCCAGCTGGGCATACGATCTTGCTGCCCCGGACAAGGCCATCCTGACCTGGCTTCTTCTCCAGAACATTCAACAAAAACCTCCTGCCTTGTTATGTCTTACAGAGATATCATGTCTTACAGAGCCAAAGGATTTTCACTGTCTCACATAGATTCTAAAAGTCTAAAAAATATGAAACAGACAATGAAATATATGTTATAACATTAACACACAAACATAATCATTGTATCAAAATCATATTGCCTGATAAATATAAATGCATAGAGATATTTACCAAGGCTGACCTGATAGTCACGCACAGAGACAGACACAGAGTCAGACAACAGAGACAGACACAGGGACAGACACCAGGAAGTCAAACAACAGAGAAGCAGAAATCAAGCATAAAATCATTTACCAATATAGAAAATAATCAATTATTTTAACAGTATCCTAACATTATATTTAGTATACTCCTACAATTGAGCCCGCAGGTTAACAGGTTAAACAAAGACAACACAAGGGTTAAGAAAGTCTGCAAAAGGAAATGTGCTTTTTCTTCACTGTCATTATGTTCTCACCTTCAGATGGAATATTTGTGTACATGTAGATTGGAGGCTGCTTTGCCTGACAAAATCTCCACAGACTTGGGCAGAAGCTTTTGATTTGTAAATTAGTAGTAATGTGTTTCACATTTCCCATTTAAATCATCTGAGTTTATTACGTATCTCACATAGCAAGTGTCATTAAGTGGTGTTTCCTGGGATCATTCTACAAAATTTGATGACATCGGAAGCATGCAGAGACTAATGACCCGCAAAGATTTTTACCGTGAGTAATATCTTTCATTTTTTTAAATCTGATGTGAGTTATTTGTTAGTAGAGTAGATAATACTGATTACAATTACATACATGTTGTTTGTTGCTGATCAGTAAATTAAGATAAACTCCATTGAGACATTTTCTGATATTTTATTATTATTTTTACAGAATATAGAATATACAGAAATAAAGAATGTATGTACTGTTTTATTTTTATATTGTTATTCTGTCTTCTATATCTGTGTCTGTATCTTGAGCTGCTGTGATGACTAAATTTCCCCACTACGGGATACATAAAGTCATATCTTATCTTATCTTATCTTATCTTATCTTATCTTAAACGTCTGTCGTTTTAATGTTAGGTGGTCTAATAAATTTAAGCATATATATATATATATATATGTATTTGCATACATAGGACTTAATGTATTTTGACTCTTTTGAATACAACACCTTCAAGGTCAGTAACACAGCTCTCTTACCTGCCACAGCCTGAACATACAGTGACACTGAGTTGAGATTGAAACTTGAGATTGTCAGAAGACTCTCAGACATTCTCCCTTTGCTGCTGATCACAGACAGTAACTCTTCTTTCACTATGTGCTGTGACTCTGTCTGTCCTTGAGAAATGCATCAAAAGATCCTAATTCATCTGGATTTCTCATTCACGCACTAAACAATTTGCCAGCAGCTTCAGGAGCTGGTTAGGTAACTAAAGGTCTTTAGGGCGTTTCAGCCAGTGAGACCCGCCTCATTCCAGGTATTCGACTGTAGTCGAAACGCGGCTATAATGTATCACAGAAAAGATGATGAAAAACAAATGTCTCTAAATGAATAATCTTTTTTATTTCAAAGGTGTCTTATTCCAGTTATGGATCCTCTCTGGCTTCACAGGTAAGACACATTGATTCATTTTTCTCAACTATACAACTGCAGTGACATTTTGTTGGGGTTGTTGTCATTTCTACTGCACTGCAAAAAAAGAAAAGTTGGGTGAACTCAAAATTTCAAGGCAACAAACTTCGATAAAATTTTAAGTTGGACAATTAAACTAAATATTTTAATTTTTGTTTTTGAGTTTACTTAACTCTGAATTTCTCTGGCACGATTGTAACGCCGCTATGAATGTCAGCTAATGTTGTGACCACAATTTTGAGTTAGCATTGATACGCTAATGGCTACTCTTGTAGCTGTAACAAGCAGCGCCGCTAGCATCAGTTAGCCGCTAGCATCAGTTAGCCGCTAGCATCAGTTAGCCGCTAGCATCAGTTAGCCGCTAGCATCAGTTAGTCCCTAGCATCAGTTACCCGCTAGCATCAGTTAGTCGCTAGCATCAGTTAGCCGCTAGCAACAGTTAGCCGCTAGCATCAGTTAGCCGCTAGCATCAGTTAGTCGCTAGCATCAGTTAGCCACTAGCAACAGTTAGCCGCTAGCATCAGTTAGCCGCTAGCTTTCGCTAATGACCGAATTTCCCAACAAAGAAATAAGAGTTAGCAGAACTATTGTCCCTTGTTTTGAACCCCAACTTAAAGATATCAGTAACAACAACTCACCAACTTGTTTTTGAGCAGACAACTGGCTTCCTTTGTTGTGCTAACTTACATTATTGCCCTAAATGTCAATAATTTATATTTCCAAGTTTTACCAACTTAAATCACTGTTTTAGGCCAAAAAATACAAGTTGGCTTTTTTTGCAGTGTGCCATACTGTGCTGCTCTTGGAATTGGCTCTGGAATTAATTTTGTGTTAGGACGAGAATTACAAGTATAAGAATATAAGGGCTGCAAATCTAATATTTATTGTTATTATGTTAGGATATCTTAGCTGCTGAAATATTTTTTATTTTCCATTTGAACTTATAATGAAAACTGTTTATTGGATTTGTAATATATAAATGTAAAAATTGCTTTAAAATTGTTAGGCATTGTTTTAAATACTGATAAAGGTTGGAGAATGTTTGTTCAAGACTACTCAAGTATTTATTTTTTCTTTTTTTGTCACCACCAAGCTAACTGTTTGCCAAATGTGGCGCCAAGTGGAACGGCATCGCAGTCATCAACACTTGCAGATTATAATGCTCCGAGAGCAATTGATGGAGATAAAAATCCAGACGTGTTTCAGGGGTCCTGCTCCCATACGCTTGATGTAGGGAGACATTGGTGGCGTGTCCTCCTGCCAGCTGTGTACAGGATCACATCTATTAGCATCACCAACAGAATTCATCATGCGTACAGGATCAATGGTGCCAAGATCCTCATTGGGAATTCCCAAGAAAACGACGGCTACGACAACCCAGTGTAAACTGGTTTAAATTATTATTATGGTTTTTAATACAACTTTCCACCAACAACTCACCAACTATTCACCAACTAACTATATCAGCTGCAGTTAGTGTTAAGTTGTAATGATGTTTGGATAGTTCAGGTTTCTTGAAGTTAGGTTGTATGAGATATTTACCCATGTTTTCCATGTTGTAGTTCCTCAAATGTTCCTCAAATGTTATTCCTGTTCATCTGTACACTATATTAACGATATGTCCAACGATTTTTATTGTTGCTATCCACAGCCGTTTCAGTTGGCACTACTTTTTCTCACCATATTGAGCTGAATTTAGTTCAGAGTATTGGACCGGCCGTCCGCAACCTTTACAGTATCTCATGAATGGCCCAGCCCTGTACGAGAAGGTAGAGTAGGCCTTACTTACTAATGGGAAGATAGGCGCTGATAAACATCCATTTAATCGTCTGAAAACCGCTGGATTAATCAGGTGGTTTGTTTACAATCAATTGTCTGACTGCTCCTTTTAGAGGTCCATCAAACTTTTATACTCAATGTACCGAATGTGTTGTTATGAACCATCATTTTTTTATTGTCATTTTTTTCAGGTGTGCTGTTATTCAGTCCATTCCAAGTGGAGCCACCAGCACCTTCGACTGTGGAGGGATGGTAGGTCGGTTTGTCTACGTCTATCTCATTGGCCAGGTCCCATTGACGATGTGTGAGGTCGAAGTGTTCGGACGTAAGTAACCCAATTTTTTTGTATTTCTCAATAGATGATAATATTTTGATTTTAAACACAGAATGTTGAAATGGCCAACTGGAATCAGGAAAACTCTTTGTTCGTCTTTGTTGCAACATCTCCAAAACACACATATTGTTGGTCATATTTTCCAGAGCTTGCTGCTCCTTGGCCCTCCTACAGCGCGGTGGTGAAGGGCAGAGATATAGTCGTGGTGGAGAAGAAGCTATGTTGGTCGGATGCCCTGTTCTATTGCAGGGATTTCTACTGGGACCTGCTCAGCATCCACAGTGAAGAGGAGCAGAGGGAGGTGGAGGAGGTGCTGAGAAGCATTTCCTTCCCCCTCAACAAACATGTTTGGTTGGGACTGCGCAGGTACTGTGTCTAATAAGGTCCTTTTCACCAAATCTGGACCCATTTATTTTCTTTTCCTCTTTTCACTGTTGGGGCGACTACATTTCATAACCTTGGGCTGTTTTGTTCCAGTTGCTGACGGTCGGTACATTAAACCTAGCTGGGTAGATGAGAGCACAACATAGAAAGCTTGTGTCATTCGTCACTTAACCCTTTATCAGGCAAAGAACTATATTTGGTAACTTCAGGTAATATTTCTAGAAAAAAGTTGCAAATTTACTAGATTAAAGTGGCAAATCTACAAGAAAAAAAGTTGCAGATTTAAGAGATTTAAAGTGGCATATCTGTGCGAAAAAAGTCGCAGATTTACGAGAAAAAAGTGGGAAAAAAGCAACTTTTTTCTCCCAGATTCACCACTTTAACCCTTAATAGGGCACTCATTGAAATACTTGCAAATTCCAAATTTCAACCCTAGAGAATATTGGAGGATATTACATACTGCCAGAATGTGTAAAGAAAACATACGAAAATAATATTTTGAGAAAAAAGTTGACGAGATTGAAGTGGCAAATCTATAAGAAAAAAATGTGCAGATTCATGAGATTTAAAGTGGTGAATCTGCGAGAAAACAGTTGATTTTTCCCCACTTTTTTCTCGTAAAATCTGCGACTTTTTTCACGCAGATTTGCCACTTGTAGTTTTGCCACTTTAATCTAGTAAATTTGCAACTTTTTTTTCGAAATATTACCTGACTCTAACTACCAAATATAGTTCTTTGCCTGATAAAGGGTTAAAAGTTTAAATATCAAGACATCCTTTTCAGGTACGTGATGGGCAGTAAATGGTTTTGGATGACTGGAACTTCCATGGACTACAGCAACCTGGTGACAAAGTCCATCTGGCAAAATACCAGTCCCTGTGGTGGCATTGGCACCAGCGACCACTTCCACTGGACGGATCTTCCATGTGGAGATCACATTCAGTTCATCTGTTTGACAGGTGAGGGATTCTAAAGTTGTGATTGTCTTTCAGTGCTGGTTGATAAGTGTGGTGCAGTACTACAGGCCCTGTGATTCTGGGGGCAGCAAACACTCCTTGAGCAGCGACACAGGAGGCTTTATACATCTTTTTATTTTATTTGTTACATATACTTACTTACTTACTTACTTTACATATAGATACTTACAAACACATGGAAACAAAGTTGTTGTCGAGAGGCCTGAAGGCTGCTATAAAAGCAATATGGTCCTGTAGGCTGATCATCTCCATGCCACGCCATATTAATGCAGTAATTCATGCAAAAGGAGCCCAACGTAATATTGAGTGTATAGAAATTAAGATACTTTTCAGAAGCCTGACATTTGTGTTTAGAATATCCTTTTTTTAATTAGGGCCTCGGGGCAATCGCACCGAGCACTACTGTTATACTGTGGATTTTTTCTTATTCCTCTTCCGGACGCAATTTCGTCCCGCTACTAGTCCTACAACTTGAAGAGTTGCAGGACAAATTATATATCAAAACGTGCGGTTTGATCGGGATCGGTGTGCTATTACTTTTCTGTACAGAATACGAATTTTTCGCGACGTAAGTCGTGAAAAACTGCCCAAAATTTTGCATTGAAATGAATGGGACGGGCGAAAATTTGTGAAAAAGAACAATAATTGGAGATTTTTGAACGTCTACTTCTCCGGCATAATTTCACCTAGAGACTCCATTTAAACTTAAAACAGTAGACACAAGTCTTGTGTATTGGTCTATTAATCCACGTTTCGATAGGTCATATAGTTTTTTATCAATCCCTGTTCAATGACCATGATCATTTTTGGAGAAATTCTGAGATTATAATGGGTGTGTATTGCACGGAATGTTCGTGTCACAGTGTGTGACATCACCAGAGTGTAGAGGGAGAGAAACAACTGTCAAAAAATAAATTTGAAAACTGCGCTCCAGGCCGCAAATTCCACTCTACAGAAATAATTTATACATAGAAACGTAGGAAAATTTGTCTTCTCACTCACAATCCTCTGGTAAAGCTGTCAGAGTTATAGTTTGGGCGTACAATGCACAGATGATCCACCAAAACCACCAACAGCCTCATTGGCTCCCATATTAAAAACGCAGGGAGATTTCGGAAAGTGAAGTCGGATCAATGATAGGTATTATGGTTTTGCAAAAATGCTTTCTGTTCGAGGCCAGAAATTTCAGTCCTCCTCTGGCTGCTGTCACTCTTTCATTAACAGGTGTCAGTTATTTCTGTTGATTGCTTTGATCTGATTGCCTTTGATCTTTGATGTGATTACAGTTATAGATACACACACACACACATGCACTAAAGTGCGCACACTCCTCACACATGCATAAACATGCTTCAAACACACGCATGCGCATGCACGCACGCACACACACACGCACACACACACACACACACACACACACACACAGTAACTAATTACACACACACACACACACACACACACACACACACACACACACAGAATAATCTGTGCAAACTTTCCCCCTTTCTGTTTATGAACATGACCCTTCACCCCTTCTTCCCCTGTTTCTTTACAGAATATCAGACTGATGACAAAAGGGTGATGTTCTTCAGCAGCAAAAGACCATAAAAACAGCAATCACCATGAAGAGAAGACAATGCAGCTTTCAAAACAAGAGCACAGTGTGTTAACACCACAGAATTGATTGATTGATTGTCTTTATTTCGAACATGCAAGCAATAAAAAAAAACAAGTTTAAATATTAACAGATGAATAAATAAAAAACAAAACAAAAAAGTTTCTGCAAGCCCGAAAGGGGGTAGGAAGAAGTAAAAAAACGTATCTAGTCCTACCCCTTAACGCAGGGGTGTCAAACTCAAATACACAATGGGCCAAAATTTAAAACTTGAATAAAATCGCGGGCCAACATTGAACAAATAAACCTTTTAATATATACCAAACATGTTTTGCTTTAACATTAAATATGGAACCAGCAACGCTTATAAACATACAATATATAACTAAATAGTGCAGACATGCAAATCAAATTTCAAATAAAAAACACATCAATGTCATTAATTTATTAAATAAAAATTAAATAAAAATTGTATGCCTCTTTTCTATTTGCATCCTTCTGATTTAAATATCAAAATAAAGTTTTTCAACAGGTTAATACATTTAAAAATAAAATAACAATAATAAATCTAGTATTAGCGGTAAATGCGCCGTATAAGGGCTTTTATAGTATGATAATAATATAATATTTGGTATTGCCTCGCGGGCCAAATAAAATTACACTGCCAAATTTGGCCCGCGGGCCAGAGTTTGACACCCCTGCCTTAACGGGTCAGTATATACATACATATATGAATAATCAATATAGTCACATACAAATATTATAAATAATTATATATATACATATACTACAAACAATTTATATTACATTGTGAATACCTATACATGTATATTGTAAATTACTATATATATATATATATAAATATTATAAACATAAATACAATTACCGTGTATATTATAAAATTACAGTCTACATATGTCCATGTTACAGAGGCTTTTCTAAATTTCTGTACTTTGTAAAGATGATGTCTTTATATTTGTTTTTGAACTGTCTTATATTTTGGCTTTTCTGTACTTCCACACTTAACTTATTCCACAATTTGACTCCGTAGATGCTGATACAGAAGCTCTTTTTGGTTGTGCGTGTGCGGTGGACCTTGAAGTTTAGCTGTCCCCTTAGCTTATTATTATTATTATTATTATTATTATACCCTTCCTCCCCTTCACAAAACATTGCCTGTATGTTTTTTGGTAGCATATTATTTCTGGCTTTGAAGATTGTTTGGGCAGTTTTCAATTCAACCAGATCAGGAAATGTGAGAGTTTTGGACTGTATGAATAGTTGATTAGTATGTTCATGATAAGTTACATTGTGGATTATTCTAATGGCTCGCTTCTGAAGAATACACAACGGTTGTAAAGAGCTTTTGTATGTGGTTCCATAGATTTCTGAACAGTAATGCAAATATGGTAATATTAATGAGTTATAAAGAATATGCAGTGATTTATTATTCAAGAAGTGCTTAGCTTTGGACAGGACTGAAATGCGTCTTGATAGTTTGGTTTGTATGTGTTTTATATGAGGTTTCCAGCAAATTCTGTCGTCAATGGTTACCCCTAGAAATTTGTTTTCATATACCCTTTCTAAGTTTATGCCCTCTATTTGTACCTGGATGTTTTCCAATTTTTTACAGTTTCCAAATATCATAATTTTAGTTTTATTTAGGTTTAGAGATATCTTATTCCTGTCAAACCAGTTTTTTAGTTTAGTTTCTGTCCACATTGACCACAGAGATTACTCTGTGGTCAATGTGGACAGAAGTTGCTGCAAATTTTCCCCAGAAACCAGTATATTTGTGTCATCTGCAAAAAGTATGAACTTCAGATATTTCGATACATTGCAAATATAATTTATGTACAAGTTAAATAACGTTGGTCCCAGCACTGACCCCTGCGGAACCCCACACACGATGTCCAAGCATTCGGACTTACATCCTTCTCTCTAAAGAGCTCCTCACCCAATTTAAAACTACCCCCCGGATCCCATAATGTTCTAGTTTTGTAATTAATATATTGTGACGCCACTTTTGCGTCTTCTGTTCAGACCGTCCTCGTGTAAACGTAGCCTTAGTCAGACTCTGGCGTTGTTGTTTTTTTTGGTGTTGTTTTTTGTTTGTTTGAGGTAATTGTCTTGCCTACTGTGCATTTCTAAAAAAAAAATCAAGGTAAGCATTTTCTGTAGCTTGAGGACTTGACACATTTAGGGTGAAAATTAGAATGAAAACTCCACTCACCAGTGTCCCGAGAGCTTCCCCATCCAGCTGCATACTGTATGAGTGTCCCACTGAGCCTGCATAAACTGCTTCTGTCAGCTCATAAAGAACATAAATACAATCTGCAGAGCACTTTCATTATTCTTCCACTTAACGTCAATAGAGCACTAGAAATTAAAGATGCCCTTGATAAAGTTGCAATATGTTTCCATTCACTGCTTATGTAGCTTTTACTTTCCTTCACTAAGTCTTGCATTTCTTTAAAGTAATAAATTCATCTTTTCATCAAAAAGTATATAAAAGTAAATAGAAGTAGCCGATGGCCTTCAGCTTTTGCTGGTGTAGCAACAAAATCAGCATATTCCTCCATTATACAGTAATATATCACCACTCACTACCATTTAACTATGATTTATTTGATAAAAAGAAATGTTTACGAGAATGAAGATGATGTTTTTTTCCAAGATATAACATTGCCAGGAGGCATTTTCTTATTAAGCCGTGAATAAGTGATGTGGATCAACAGGAAGTCTATTTATTAAGACCTCTAACTATCTATCCTCTATCTTTATCCCTCCAGGCTTCCATCCCTCTATCTGCTGCCCTTCTCCTCTCTGTCTGCCTCTCATCATCGCTCATTATTGTCCTGATGGAGAGTAAACAAGGCCATCTTTTCCTCCCATCCATCTCTCCATCCTTTCTTTCTTTCCAGTTGAATAAACGGATAGCGCTTTCTCCCATAACCTGTTCACCTCTGCTTCCTCGGCCTCCCCTTCCTGTCTCCCCGTGTCTCTCTGGCTTTGTCATTAGTATGCAGAAGAAACAATAATATTCCTCCATGTTCTCTGGCTCCATCACTGTGTCTGCTCTCTGTTTCTCCTCCGCTCTTTGTTTTTTCTACCCTTCTCTACTGCAAGTCCTCAATATTTAATCTAATAAAAATTCAGAAATATTCTGAAATCACAAATCAAGGGCAAGGGATGAGATCATTCATGTTGTTATAGAGTCATCCATATGCAACCTGGTCTCACAGGAATGAGAGGAAGATATTCACTGAGTGAATATTTAGAAAATAAAACATATATTTCTCGCTAGAAATGTGATCAAAATCCATTTTTATGCAGAAACTAAGTCAAAATATTGATTTTTTTCACTAAAAATGAGAGAACTGTCCGCCATGTTTTTTGTTCTGACCGCCGGGACCTTGAAAGTCACGTGACTTGGAACAAACCAATAGGAACAAATATGAACTTGCATTGTAGCGAAATCCGTGTCAGTTTCACGGAAATTTGAGTGATTCCGTGCCTATTCCACGGAATTTGAGTTAAGCGAATCCGTGGCTATTTCACGGATTCCTGTGAGACCAGGTTCCCATATGACACTCAAACAAAAAGCAAGTGGAATTTAAAGCAAGAATATGCAACTTTCGTATAAAGAAACATGTCTTACAAATGACACAGCAGGAGTCAGGAGGCAGAGGCCAGGTGCATACCAAGCAGGGATTTATTCCGTTCTCAATAAACAAACATAGTGAGGACCCAGGACAGCATGTTGTCTGACAGCAGCGGTGCATGATGGAAAATTACTGTCTTATAGAGAGTCAATTCTGTATATTTTGTCGGCCAACCTGGAAGCAGCATCACCATGGAGTCTATTGAGAATGAAAAAAAAGCCCAACCTGGTCTCACAGAAATCCGTGAAATAGCCACGGATTTGCTTAACTCAAAATCCGTGGAATAGCCACGGAATCACTCAAATTTCCGTGAAACTGACACGGATTTCGCTACAATGCAAGTTAATGACAGTCATATCCCGTGGCTATTCCAACATACAAAGTGATTATGTACATTCACTGAGTGAATATTTAGAAAATAAAACATATTTCTCACTAGAAATGTGATCAAAATCCATTTTTATGCGGAAACTAAGTCAAAATATTGATTTTTTCACTAAAAATGAGAGAACTGTCCGCCATGTTTTTTGTTCTGACCGCCGGGACCTTGAAAGTCACGTGACTTGGAATAAACCAATAGGAACAAATATGAAAATCCGTGTCAGTTTCACGGAAATTTGAGTGATTCCGTGGCTATTCCACAGATTTTGAGTTAAGCGAATCCGTGGCTATTCCACGGATTCCTGTGAGACCAGGTTCAAAAAGCCTATGGGATTTTTGCGTTGAATTTTGAATCATTGCAGAAAATAAACTCTGTGGCAAACACACGTTTCTGTTTTTTGTTCAGCAGGATAATGTTCACAAGGCCTTAAACGTCACTACCGTTAGCTTCAGATGCTCTCCAACAAGCTAACAAGCGAAACCGTAACCTCATACATTGTTTCTTACCTACTCTACAATCTACAAGAGTTTGCAAGAGTGCTAAAAAAGACATATAACCCTGGTTCCCAAAAAGTCTGGATACTGTGAAAAAACTTATAGAGACTGTATCGGACACATCGGACACATCTGCAATGTCGCACTTTCCGGTGTTTTCACGGTAATTTCAAATAAGATCGCCACCACCAGTGGAGGTATAATTAATGTATACATATTTAACAATCTACATGTGAAATTTTGTTTATCTACATGGAGATTTACACGTCTAATTAAAATACGAAAGTAACTGATGAGAGAAAGCAGTAAGAACACTCGGGCGACACTCTGAAACGTACATCTGTATTTTTACTGTACTGTATTTTATTGTGAAGGACAGAAGTACGGTCCGGGTGTGTTGATAACAATGGTTGATAATGGTATTATTTATTTGGCTTACCCAGAAACATCAAATTTCCCCTGAAAAACTCAGCAGCCCCCATGTTTTACAGCGAGGAGATCCAAGTGTCTGATTTAGGATACAGTTAGCGACTCTGGAAAACCTGAGTCTAACGTACACTGTTAAAACGATATACGGTTCAAAAGATAAGAAGTTGGACTCTACACTGTAAAAATAATCTGTTTAATTTACGGTAAAATACCGGCAGCTTTGGTTGCCAGAACTTCACCGTAAAAAATACAGTGAGTAGGTTTTCTATTGTAGATTTAAATGTAAATATCAGCAAAAACTGTAATTTAGACTGAATAATCACGTTATTTTTAGGGTAATTATGTCATTGTGACATCATGCTATTTCTCCATTAACTTTACATGAAAACGTTATATTTCTACAGCAAAACTGTGTGTTTCCTACAGTTTATATCGGAAAAAGTAAAAGTTTTGTGCTATTCTTTGATTTACGGTAATTAAAAGTGTCTAATACGGTGATATACAATTTTTAATTTTACGCCCTATTTCTTATGTAATTTGACAGTGTTTTACTGTAATTTCTACAAACATTTTTTACAGTGTAGCTTCACACCATTTAATTAACTGGAAGCATAACACAATCATTTATATTAGTAGTTAATGTGAAATTTTGATAGAATCTTAGCCGAACGGTGTCCGACTTGGGATACAGTTACATTAACAAAAACAAAATGCAATGTTTGTCAAATCCTTTTTGACCAACATTAATCTGTGCAGAGACACGCTGTTTAATGTTCAAACTGATGCACTTTTTTTGTAAATACATGCACTCATTGTGAATTTGCATAGTTTTATTTTACAGTGTCCCACCTTTTGTGGAATCAGAGCTTGTACCTGAACACAGTGGTGGTTCTAGACTAATTTTGCTGTGGGGGCTAAGCAGGGGCCAGTGTTTAATCAGGGGGGCACATTAAAAACTACAAAGATGATATCTAAGCAATCAAAACCCTTATTTTGGCTTATTTAAACATCTTATTTAAGTATATTTGGAAGATATATTATACATTGATTGAAGCAATGAGACTTACCAACACTTACAATTATTTTTGTAAAAAAAATGACATTTCTCATTTTTATGCACAATTACTTATTTATTTTGAAAGTACAGTACAGTGAGAATAATCTTTTTTATATATACACAAGCTTTTATTGCACAATTAAACTATTATACAATGTACACATTTTGGGTTCCTTTTCTGTATAATGAGATATTGTTCGAACAAAAAATAGGAGAGAATTGTTCCGTCGTTCATCGTTATAAATTGATCATTTTATATTTAATTTGACACAGGGGCCACAGCAGGGGCCAAGGGCTTCTTCACAGGGGCAGTGGCCCCTGGAGGCCCCTGTGTAGAACCGCCACTGCCTGAACATGAAAATATAGCTAATTTAACTCAGTTTCAAATCCCCTTAAACTTGAATTTGGTTGAAGGAAAATCAAAATTTGAATTTGAAGTCTTTGAATTAGACTACAATAAGCAGTGTTGCTTTCTTCCAATCCCACTCTCTCTCTCTCTCTCTCTCTCTCTCTCTCTAGGACCCTGTAGCACCTGCTGATCCCTGGGAGCCCTGACGTCAGCGCTGTAAACGGTGGAGATCTCCGGTGCGCGGCGGCAGCGGTGCCCACAGGCGCAGCGTCCGTCCAGCGCGCAACGCAGGCGGCTGCGGCGGCACCAGCTCCTCCAGCAACGACAGCAACACTCCGCGTAGTGTTCCCCACCCGACTTCTGCATACATCCACACACCGTTTGGAAGGAATACAACCACTCACACTCCCCGGGTTTTGAACCGGTCCCCCCTTCTTCGCCTCTCCAGCCGCGTCATGTCGTCCGCTGTTACCGAGACGGAGGAGTCGGCGCACGGCTCCCCGCTAACGCCTCTCAAGCTGGTCGGGCTGGTGTGCGTCTTCCTGGCGCTCTGCCTGGACGTGGGAGCCGTGATGAGCCCGGCGTGGGTGACTGCCGACGACCAGTACTACCTGTCCCTGTGGGAGTCCTGCTGGAAGCCGGCGAGCACCGAGAACTGGCAGTGCAGCAGCACGCTGGGATCAGGTAATCAGTCCCAGCATGGAGAAAGATCATGCATCCTGGAACTGGTGGCTCCAGCACCGGGCAGCCTCATTACCACGTGTTTTCTATTTTTGATGTAGTAGAGAACAAAGAGTTGTTGTGAATGGCATGGAGGTGATGATGATGATGCATGGTGCTTCCTCTCCTCTAGAAGGGCATTTCTAGATGTATAAGATGTGTTGACTCCAGCAGCCTATAGGAAGCATCCTGACCACTGGGCTATTGTGACTCCACACAATCTCTATCCAACCATAACAAAGCCTCAGACTGAGTCCCTGTCAACCTGAGAGTCCACTGGGACTCCACATGCATCACTGTGGAGGTGAAATGAAGGAATTTTGCTTTACTTGAATGCTTCAAATAGAAAAAAAAGCTTTGGAAAAGAGAAATGTTTGCATATTGTCACTACAGGCCTATATTGCCAATGACAACCCCCCCCCCCCCCCCCCCCCCCCCCCCCCCCCCTCTCTCTTTTTCAAGAAAGCTGCAGACATGACATTTTGAAAAGACAAACGTGTGGTAAATACTAACCCTGATGTTAATAGCACCAAGTGTCTGACTGCCACAGGTCTTTCAGGGAGGTAGTTGAGGAAAAACGTAGGTGGAAGAGCAGCAAGGAAGAGGTGAGTGGGCTGGAAACAGTTTATTTATGAATGCATTAGAGCTGAAATGATTATGATCATTCAGACAGAAGCACTTTCATTTTTAAATAAAAAATCCCCCAAAGTGCAGCTGTATTTTCTACTTTTCGCTTGCGATAAGTACATTTGAGTTCTGAAATGTTGGTTAACCAAAATAAGTCATTTTAATATGCCTTATCTTGGACTGGAAATGACTTGGCAGGTTCTATTTAATTTGAAAATGATATAAAAGTTACTTACAGACCAAACATTACAATTTTTCTGGGCCATTCTAGTAAAATAAATGCATTTCAGGAGCTACAATGTGCATATTCACTTTGCTTCTGCTATTTCACAATTATCAGCATTTACATTATTAATGCTGCCAACACCTAAAATGCATCAACTCACCTGGGTGTTGCCACATACCTGCACCTTATTAATTAATGTCAAAACAGGAGAAGGAAGGGAGGTAAAGGTGCAGCCCGGCAGATAGAACTCCTGTCCTGCTTTCATTTTTTAATGATCCCTCCCCTTTCTTTTGTTGTCTAGAAAATGGCCTTGTTGTCGTGCCCAGGAGAGGTCTTGCAGTTGTTGGGCCAGAGACAAGGGTTTGATATTAGATGTTAGAGCTCACAAGCGTTACTTTAATTAAGGTGAAAGTGGCTTTCTTTACTAGCACTGTGACACAGTGTGGCAGTGGGAGCTGACTGGTGCTAATTACCCTCGGGGGGCATTAAAAGGAATCATTTAAAAGCTCTTTAAACTGTCAGACACAGTGGCAGACGCTATCTATCTGTCTGTCTGTCTCTATCTATCCCACACACTCACTCTACCTGCAGAGCTGATATGTGGCCATCTCTGTGGGTGGGATGGGATCATGTGTGTGTATTCTTGTTCTACCCACATAGTGAGGACCATTCCATCTTTTTAACCAACATAGTGAGGACATTCTTGCAATGTGAGGACATTTTGGCCATTGACTGGCCTATTTGAGGGTTAAGACTTGTTTTTAAGGTTCAGGATAAGGGGTGGGGTTATGTGGGCTAGAGACACACACACACATATTCTTGATCTACGTACATAGTGAGGACCGGTTCATATTTTTAACCAACATAGTGAGGACGTTTTGGCCATTCACTGGCCTATTTGAGGGTTAAGACTTGTTTTTAAGGTTCAGGATAAGGGGTGGGGTTATGTGGACAAGAGACACACACATATTCTTGTTCTACCTACATAGTGAGGACCAGTTCATATTTTTAACCAACATAGTGAGGACGTTTTGGCCATTACCAGGCCTATTTGAGGGTTACGACTTGCTTTAAAGGTTCAGGGTAAGGGGTGGGGTTATTTGGGCTAGAGAATACATTATGTCAATGGAGGGTCCTCACAAGGACATAAGTACAAGAACGTGTGTGTGTGTGTGTGTATATGTGTGTGCATGTCTGCTTGTGTGTTAATTTGTGTCTATATGCAAGTGAATGGCTGTGTGTAGCAGAAGGGGAGTCTGGGTGTCTGTATGTCAGTGTGTAAATTAGTGTGTGTGTGTGTGTGTGTGTGTGTGTGTGTGCCAATAAGAGGCTACCACGTTGAGCTGACCTATTTCTGGACAGTCTTCTCTGAAGCCCAGCTGAATATTTCATGTCACACTCTGATTTCTCTGTTGTTGCATCTCCGCACCTCCTCTCTTAGGACCTGTTCACACACACACACACACACACACACACACACACACACACACACACACACACACACAGACACACACACACACACTCTGACACACTTTGTGACCCCAACTTTCAGCAGTTCCTCTCTTTCTTTCCTTTTCAAACACATACACACAATAACTACACATCCAGACACCAGACCAGGACTCTAATTAGATGTCTTGGTGCGACAGGTGTGTGTCGGCAGTGTGTGTAAGCCTTACCAATAGGCATACACACACACACACACACACACACACACACACACACACACACACACACATACGAATATCCCTGCTTGTGCTGCTCCCTTGGCTTGTTCAAGCAACTGAAAGTAACAGCTTCTGTTAGCATCCTTTTCGTTCTCTTTTTGTTATGTCATTCTTATCAGCCACTTTGGTACATTTCTCAGATTCTGCAATTGAAATTCTGTGATTGAAATTGCCTGCTGTTTCTTACCTTATCAATATGCCGGTTCTTGGTTGATTCTTATGTCAATTTCAATTAGACTTTTTTTCAAATGTATCCTGAATAAGTGAATTGTTCTAGGGTGAATCCTGACTGTCACTCATGAAGTGGATGTGTGAAGCATTAGATCAACCAATAATTGTAAGGCGGCGTAGCCCCATGTGGAACAGCTGAACTTAAATTACATTGAACAACAGACTTTGGTTGGCGTGAGGCGTCCATGCGTGGCTGGTTTTCTGTATTATGAAATGCCATGTCTTGAAATTTTTGAGCTTCAGCAAAAAAATCTGAGTTTCCTAGCAGTAATTACAATGTGGATGTTGGCATTATTGCTATTTTTACAAGACGGAAGACTCCAATATGACATGAGGTTATGTTGTTTTGGAGATTCTTAACATGTCAGTTAAGTCTACAGTTAAAATACAGGTCTGCATGCTCAGTTCTGTCTAATGGTTTGTTCACACTTGGCAAATTTATTTATGTAATATGACTGCATACAAAGTCAATACAAAGAAGCAAGTAGACCTGAAAAGATGCAAAATTCAGAATTTTTGGGCCAGGTCCCCAAGTTGAAGTTAAAAAACTGTTATCCGTGTTTCCATTGAAGTCAAAGTGAATTTTTAAGGGAAAATTTGAAATGTTGCATTACAGAAAATGCGAATTGGGGACGTTCCCATCAACTGGTTTAGAGCAGGGGTCTCAAACTCAAATTACCTGGGGGCCGCTGGAGACAGTATCCAAATAACCAAAAAAAGACACAAAATGACAGAAAAAAACTAAATTACTTAAGAAAGACACAAAATAATCAAAAAAAGACTGAAAAAACACTAAATGACTTTAAAAAGACACAAAATGACCAAAAAAATACACAGAATTACCAAAAAAGACACAAAATCATTTTAAAAAGACACAAAATGACCCAAAAAAAGACACAAAATGACCAAAAAAGACTAAATTACTTAAAGAAGAAACAAAATGACCCAAAAAACACAGAATTACAATATATATATAGGCCTATACAAAATATTACGAAAAAAGACACAAAATTATTTAAAAAACACACAATAATTTTTTTAAAAAGAGACAAAATTATTAAAAAAAAGACACAAAATGACCACAAAAAAAGACACAAAATTACCAAAAAAGTAGTTAAAGGGACCTTCCCCACACAACACGGTAAAGTACCATACCTATAAAACTCACATTAAACTTTCATATCAAGGTGGGGGCCACATAATAACATTATGAGGGCCGCAATTGGCCCGCGGGCCGCAGGTTTGAGACCCATGGTTTAGAGCGAATAAACAAAGCTGCATGACTGTACTTTGGTCAGCAGATGGCAGTGTAATGTGTTGCTGTAGGCTAATCCGTCAGTAAACAGTTGAAGAAGTAGAGGAGGTTGCTAATCAGACAGTTTGGCCACCCACCAGAGAAAATGGTCTTCAGGAGTTGGATTCAATTGGGCAACTTATATTGTTCTTTGTTGTCAGAGGAAACAGCTGATCAGTCATGAGTAAAATGTTCGCTGTGTCAGAACTTATTCTGAAAAAAACGTTTCCATCTCCCGTTTAGCGCATTAATTATTTTTCAAACAAGACAAAAACCACCTCAAGGGAGAGCATTTTTGAAAGTTTGATTGAATTTTGGTGTTTCCATCAAGCTTTGCTCATGCAAATCTTCATAATGCGCAGAGAAATATGGTGTGTCATAAAAGTCTATCATGGTTGATATTCCCCATCGTTCAGAAAACAAACATTTTAGAAGTTGTTTGACTGTTTCCCCGTGGACAGACCAATCAAAGAATGACTATCATCTTGTCATTATTTCGGCATACTTTTTATTGTTTGTTTTTTTTCAGTTAGATCACAGCTAAATCTATTTATTTTGAGTAAACACCAAAAAGCAAAATGTATGCAGAGACCGATTTCAACGCCCCAATCAGAGTAAGAAATCTTTAGTTCACAACATGCACAGCATAGCTTCTAATTAATTGGACAGAGATGGAAAAACAGGCAAAACGGAAGGATCTCACTTTGTTGGATAGAACAACTGTTGTGTGAAGAGCAGAAGCGATAATTGGAATACAGTTTTCTTGGGAACTGATACAGGTGCAGTAATCGTGTGTTTTCTTATGGCAGTCAGTATAAGAGCCTGAGTCACTGTGTAATAGGCACTCAGATTGTGAGGACGGCCAGCTCTCGGCAGATTTAAACAAGGTCCATGCTGCTTCCATTTCTTAATGATGGTTTAACTGATCTCTGTGGGATGTCCAGTGAGTTGACGTTTCTTTGTAGCCATCTCCTGACTTCTACTTTACAATCATCTTTTCTCTGAGTTACTAGACGTGTTGAGACTGGACCTCCCTGACACAGATGTTTTTGTACTATAATCACTAGGGGTGTGCATTGGCACTGCCCTCACAATTCGATTCGATTACGATTCACCAGGTAACGATTCGATTCGATTCAATTCGATTCTACGATGCATTGCGAAGCATCACAATTATACTGCACACAAGGGACATTTTCCGTCAGTCATGAGGCAATACAAGCAGTCAATTAGGCCTAATAACAATAGATTTTATTGGCTGCTATGTGTGTATCATCACTCTCCTGTATCTTTGACATAAATGTCATTAAATAAAATAAAATTATTATTATTAATTATCCTTCGCTATGAAACATGGCACCGATCGTGTGATCCTCTTTGCTCTCTCAGAGTTGTGTGGCAACGTTGACACAGGTTGACACTAGCGACTCGTCAATTCGACGTTAGCGATATCCCAACTAGCTAGCTATCGCTAGTTTTCATGACGCAAAAATGTAACGTTAACGAGTCGACTTTAAATAGGCTAATACAATGGTAATTACCAATCAATAGTACTTTCTATAAAAACGTAAATGTTAAGTTCTGTCAAATACTACCACATACTTCAGTCACAACATGTCAAAACAGCTTGTCCTGCTAGCTTACCTGTTAGCGTTGTGTTTACTGGAACTTTGACAGGGGCGCAAAGGCCACCTTGGCCGTAAATTCAACATTTTTTCACAGGGCATCAAGGTCAGAGTGTGGGGCCAAAAAAGGCCAAATTATATTGACCATGATTTCATGTGTGAAAGCAACAAAAGGGTGAAACATCCAAAGGGGAAGGAAACTTTTGCAAGCCACTGTATATACCAGAATGCTAATAGACCATGGTCTTTGTTAGGACCCTCGTCTCATAATGCATTCCCTAGCCCCCCACCCTAACCTTAACCATCACAACTAAATGCCTAACCCCAACATTAACCATAACCCAAACCTAAACCTGCAACTGTAACCTTAAAGACAAGTCTTAACCCTCAAACGGGTCTTTGTAAATGTGAGGACTGGCCAAAATGTTCTCGCTTCCCAAATGTGTCCTCACTCTGTTAGGTAAAAACCTGTTTCAGTCCTCACTATGTAGGAAGTACAAGAACATTCACACACACACACACACACACACACGTTCTTGTACTTCTATCTTTGTGAGGACCCTCATTGTAATAGTGAATTCCCTTGAAAAGTTGTAATAGTTTTGGATTTTTCATTAGTTTTAGTTTTATTTTCATTGTGATTTTTTGTTTTCAAATTCAGTTAGTTTTAATGAGTTTTTAGAGTGAGTATGCTAGTTTTAGTTTAGTATTTATGTTTTTGAAATGCTTTAGTTTTAGTTTAGTTTTTATTAGTTGTAGTTTTTTGTAATGGGGTATTTGTTGGGCTGGAGATTAAAAGAGGTCACAGTAAATTTTGCCTTTATTTCCTTTGTCTGATCCATCTTCATTATGGATGAAAAAAGTTGACAATGACGAAAACGAAGGACATTTTCACTATAATTTTAGTTAGTTTTAGTTATTTTTGTAACCACACAATACAGTTAATTTTTTAAACTCTCATTTTTGAGAGGACCGGCCAAAATGTCCTCACTTTGCAAAAATGTCCTCACTCTGTTGGTTAAAAACGTGTTCTGGTCCTCACTATGTAGGAAGTACAAGAACACACACACACACACAGAACTGAAAGGTGTTTGAACCCTCAGAAGTTCCACCTGAAAGCCAACCTACTTTCTTCCTGTCGTGATATTCTCTGTCTTAAATTCATTCACCTGCCTTTTCTTTCCCTTTGTTTTCTGACGAGTCACATTTCATGCTCAATCTAGCAAACAAACAACATTTGTTACAGATAAAAATGCAGCTTTAAATGGAACAGAATCAGAATAGATGACTGAGAACAAAAGATGCACTGTTGCTCCCAATACACTGCCTCCACTGCGGCACCTCCACTAGGTGTGAATGGCCCTAATTAGCATTTCAACGGTCTGTTCTGACTGAATGACACACACAACCATTGGATGAAAACACAGACAGTTCAAAAGTAAGATCACCTGTGATTGGACAGCAGATCCCTCACTCATTGGTCACCTTTGGGACATACGGTCATTTGCCTCTCCCATCAATAATAATAACAATAATATAATTTCATAAATATTATAATAATACTATGATACAAATAATAATACAACAACTATTAATAATAATAATTATAATTGTCATTATTGCTGTTATCATGGTTATGATTTATGAGAACTACACCCCAGAGTCGTAGTTTATTGAGAATAAAAGCAACATAGGAAGGAAGATATTGTGAGTGAAGCTTTATTTAAAATGTATCAAACAAGTCAAGTCAAGTCAAAGTTTATTTATAGAGCACATTTAAAAACAACCTCAGTTGACCAAAGTGCTGTACAGTTATTAAAATAGAATAAATCATACACAACTGGGTATAAATAAAAACAATAAAAAGAATAAAATACTAAAAACAATAGAATAAAATAGTAATAAAAACTCAATCCAAAACAGAGTTAGAGATAAAAAAAGACAAATAAAAGGGTAAAAAAGTAAAAAAGAAAGCCAAGGATTCTTGCCTAGCTGGGACTGAACGCCAAGGAGAATAAATAGGTTTTTAATAATGTTTTAAAGTGCTCAACAGACTGTGCAGCTCTGACCTGGAGAGGTCGGCTGTTCCACAGAGAAGGCTCTGTCCCCACGAGTCCAGAGTCTGGACCAGGACCAGGAGCAGCTGGTTAGACGACCTAAGTGCTCTGGAAGTACTGTGGGGTTTTAAAAGCTCTGATAAATAAGACGGTGCCAGACCATTTAAACACAAAACAACACAACATTTAAACAATGTGTCTGTTGGCTGCTTCATGGTCATAAGAAGCTAGAGCAGGTCCTTCTGTGGTGGGTTGCTCTGGAAACATCAGTAGTACAATTAGTAGTGCTCTGTGGTGTTAACACGACAAAGATGTGTATAAAATGTGTATAAAAGATAAAACAGCAGAGTTTTACAGCTATTTTGTGTCTCTGTGTGTGTGTGTGTCTCTGTGTGTGTGCGCGCGTAACTAACCAGTTAGTTATGTAGAAACAGGAGGCAAAATTTAAAAGCCCTTTTCATCCTGGTGAAAGGTGAAAAGCCGGCACAGATCTTTCCGGCAATATAGCGGGACATTTGCGGGACTGCACTATGAAA